>NC_037678.1:50364970-50377143 GCF_003255815.1 Theropithecus gelada | reverse complement strand
TCTCGGTTCACTGCAAACTCCGCCTCCCAGGTTCACACCATTCTCCTGCCTCAGCCTCCTGAGTAGCTGGGACTACAGGCGCCCGCCACCACGCCTGGCTAATGCTTTTTGTATTTTTAGTAGAGACGGGGTTTCACCGTGTTAGCCAGGATGGTCTCCAGCTCCTGACCTCGTGATCTGCCCACCTCGGCCTCCCAAAGTGCTGGGATTACAGGCGTGAGCCGCCGCGCCCGGCCCCTAATTTCTTTTAGGAAGCAACATTGTTACCAATTTCTTGGTTGTTCTTCAGAACTTTCTGACATACATACAAAAAGACATACACATATTCAGCGCCCCTGCTTTTTTTTTAAACAACAAATTATATTCTAATGCAAATAGCATTCTATACCCTGCTTTTTTGCACAACAATATATCTTGAAAAATATTGCTTATCAGTGCATCTAGATTTGCCTTATTGCTTTAGGAAAAATTCAGTTTTTCACTGTACATGTACACATATACTAAAATTTAAGCAACTCTCATTAATGGACACTGTTTCTAGTTTTTTGTTACTATAAACATAGCTGTAATGAATATCTATAATTGCATCTGTACATGAAAGAGTCTATCTGCAGACTAATTTGCTAAAATGGAATTGCTAGGTCAAAGGTGCATTTAACATTTTGACATTTTCAATGGGGTACTGCTTAGAACTCCCACCCAGAACTTATTAGAGGACCTGTTTCCTATAGCCTCACTCACACAAAGCCTCAGATTTTTTATCAATCTGACAGGTAAAATATGGTTTTCCATAGGGTTAATTTGCATATCTGAATTTAAATAAACAAAATCACATACTTAACACCCACCTCCAAAAAAATTGCTAACAATTTGTAATTATTGACTCAGAAGAGGTGCAAATACAATGCAGAGATGGCAAAGGGGATACTTTGTTACGAAGTGTGAATGCCAAAGAGCACATTTGAAAGTTGAAGTGGACTTGCTGGGAGCCCCGTGTTAGAAGTTAGAATGTAATACTTTTGAGTGTGAGCTTACAATTGTACTTGATACAATTGTATTTGATACAATTGTGTTTGATTTTCTTTAAAATATCCTAGGAAGGATTTTAGTAAGGGCTACACTGGTTACTAAAAATCAATAGTCCCCCAAGTAGAAAGGCTTGAAGTCACAGAAACGTATTTCTCATTCTCAACAGTCTGAGATAGATGTTACCATCAGTAGGATATTCGCCATCAAAGGCCCGGACCCCTTCCATCTTATGGCTCTGTCATCGTTTGGGGCTTGACTTGGAGAAGGCCACTCACTTCCCACAGGCTTTGTCTGCCACACATCTATTTCCTGCTTAAGTGCCATTGGCAGAATCCAGTCACATGGTCCATCATGGAAGCAAGTGGGCAGGGCTGAGAAATGTAGCCTCTGGATGAGCAGCAGCTTCTCAGCCACAACACTACACTAAAGGTGGGGCAAATTTTGATAGATAGTTGTCTCTGCCACAGAAAGGGTTTTCCACTTTTGCACATCTAGAGATCTGTGGAGCTAGGTTTTCATTCAGAGAATTGTTATTTAGCTAACTCTACTGGACTTTTTTCTTTCTTTCCTTCTTTCTCTCTCTCTTTTTCTTTCTGTTTAGACAAAGTCTTGCTCTGTTGCCCAGGATGGAGTGCAGTGATGTGATTTTGGTTCACTGCACCCTCTGCCTCCTGGGTTCAAGGGATTCTTGTGCCTCAGCCTCCCAGGTCGCTGGAATAACAGGCACTTACTATCACGCCTGGCTAATTTTTTGTATTTTTACTAGAGACAGGGTTTTATCATGTTGGCCAGGCTGGTCTTGAACTCCTGAGCTCAAGTGATCCACCCACCCTGGCCTCCCGAAGTGCTGAGATTACAGGTGTGAGCCACCACGCCCAGCCTCTAGTGGACTTTTTTTTGTTTTGTTTTTTGATTTGGTCAGCCTTGCATCCCCTTCCTACTTCTGATAACAGAATTTTTGTTCTATGATTTCCTTTGGGGGAAATAGTTTCCCATTATTTCACATAACATTAATCACAGTCTCCCATCCCAGTGGTCACAAATGTGGTCATGTCACCCAGACATAGCCAATATCTCCTACTGTACTGAATTATTTTGAAGTTCCTCCCAGCTTCTGTACCATGTAGTTTGTTCTATTTCCCATCTGAAATTCTGTTTCCCATTTGATTTCCTGGGACCACTTCTACTGCTTCCATTTGAGCTGAAGAACTGCCTTATGTGGAACCTCTTCGAGAATCGCCTAGACTGATTTGGGATCCCCTCCCTAGATCCCTAAGTGTGGCTACACTCCAGCACTCACCATAGTGTATCGATTTGGTTGATTTGTTGTTCTGTACTCACCACAGTGTATCGTATTGGTTGATTTGTTTGTGTGTTTCAGTTAAGACACCTTTGGCTGCAAGCATCTTACATGAAGCTTTTCTTGGGTATACCTCAAGATGGATATGCCATCAGTCCTTCCAGTAGCTGAAGAGGACTGGGTTTACTGGAACTCTTAAGACTGGTTACATCAGTCAGGACTAGCCTTTGTCTGGGGCTGTGCCCAGTCTCACTGTAAACTATACATGACAATCTCATTTCCTTTGGCCAGCGATTGGGCTCCCAGTGGGCCAAGTTCTGCTCAATAAGACATAGAGCAAATCTCCTGATGGCTTTTGAGAATGATTTTCCTTCCTGGAAAGAAAGAGGCATGTGAGAAGAAAGCCCTTGTCTGCCCTCTTCCCCACCTCCATCCTTTCTAGTCTGGTCATTGCCATGGTAGACCTTTTTCCAAGGCGGCAGCAGCCATGTGGTAGACATCCTGTGCAGCTTGGGAGGAAACTGGGACACTGAGGTCGGTGGAGTAGAAGGATGAAAAGAAACTGGGTTCTTGCTGACAGTGCTGAGCCACTGAATTCACTCTAGCACTGCCTACCTTCTGATTTTTCATTAAATATCATAATAAATGGCCTTAGAATGTAAGACAGTTCTCCCCAACCTTATTCCCACTGGAACACATAATTAAAATAACAATTGTATAGCACAAGGTTAAATGGCAGAATATTTGGGGCTTTGATATGGATACTGTTCACAGAAATTAATCGTATTTCTGTATGTTGTTTTCTTAAAGTATAAAAAATACAAAAAATAAAATAGGAAGTTTTAGAAATAAGTAATGCATTTTTATAAAAACTTTTTTTTTTTTTTTTTTTTTTTTTTTACATGAGAAACTTGAATTTGCTTTCATGGATAGAACTTTCCTGTGTCAGATTTTATGCTTAAAGTAACTACAGGCAATTTCTGTTCAAGCCTTTTTAATGACGACCTGGCCATATATTTGATAGGCACTATCCACTAAAAGCTTTATTAGTACAAAGAAGCTACATACAAATATAACACTTTTTTTTCTTTTCTTTTTTTTTTTTTTGCCCAGGTTGGAGTGCAGTGGCATGATCTTGGCTCACTGCAACTTCCACCTCCTGAGTTCAAGCGATTCTCCTGCCTCAGCCTCCCAAGTAGCTGGGACTGCAGGCACCCACCACCACACCAGGCTAATTTTTGTGTATTTTTAGTAGAGCTGGGGTTTCATCATGTTAGCCAGGCTGGTCTCGAACTCCTGACTTTAGGTGATCCACCCGCCTCAGCCTCCCAAAGTGTAGGGATTACAGGCATGAACCACCACGCCCGGCAGAGACAGGTTCTTGATGTGTTACCAAGGCTGGAGTACCATAGTGCCACCATTGCTCACTGCAGCCTTGAATCCTTGGGCTCAAGCAGTCCTCCCACCTTGGCCTCCTAAGTAGGTGGGATTACAGGTGCATGCCACCATGCCTGGCTAAGTTTTAATTTTTTTTTTATTTTTATTTTTGTAGCGGTAGTATCTTGCCCAGGCTGGACTCAAACTCCTGGACTGAAGTGGTCCTCTCACCTTGGCCTCTCAAAGTGCTGGGATTACAGGCATGAGTCTTTGCGCCTCGCCAAAATTAATTTTTAAAACACCTTTTCAGAAATTCCCACTGCTAACATTTTATTTAAAGGCTTTACGAGTAAGTATCTTCTTTTCTTTCATTGACAAATGTTGGTATTTGGGATTTCTTGTGATAATGCAGATGGCTTGCAAGTCCAGTGAATTTTTCTAGATGGAATACTGTCTATTTCACAATAGTGTAAAGTGCGCACGGGCAGAACACACAAGCCTGGTTAGATCAATTCCCTGCTGCTAGCCTGGATTCAATAAAAGGGAACAGATGAGAAAGTACAGAAGTAACTAGGTTATATAAAGACAGAAATCAGAACAACTACCTGGAAAGGAACTCAGCAAGAGTTCTGGCCAGACCTCCCACCAATGCCTTGTTAGCTTGGATCTCATGTTCCTTGGCATTTGGAACACAAATCCCCCCAGCAGCCCCATTGCCCCTTGGGCAGTGTACACAGCAGCAAGGCTTGCAACTGGCCAGTAAGGCAGATGTCTGGCTGGTGGAACACCTTTTGACCATACTGCATGCATCAAGCACTGTCAGCACTGTTCAGTGGAGGACCTAATTGAAGACCGGTACTGCTTTTTGGCATGGAAGGTCCATACCTATTGTATTTGTCAGGATTCACCTGGTTGCTAATGGGAAAAACCCAAATTTGAACTGACTTTAAACAAAGGAGGGAACATGACTTTAGCTTCAGAGATGGCTTCTGGTAAGACATCATCAGGGATGACTCTCTCTCTTTCTTAGCCACGATTTATTTTTGCTTCATCATGTGAAATTAAAATTTTTTTCTTTTGGAGATAGTCTTGCTCTGTCACCCAGGCTGGAGTCCAATGGCACGATCTCGGTTCACTGCGACCTCTGTCTCCCGGGTTCAAGCCATTCTCCTGCCTCAGCCTCCCAAGTAGCTGGGATTACAAGTGCCCACCACCACAGTTGGCTAATTTTTGTATTTTTAATAGAGACGGGGTTTCACCATGTTGGCCAGGCTGGTCTTGAACTCCTGACCTCAAGTGATCCACCCGCCTCGGCCTCCCAAATGCTGGGATTACAGGTGTGAGCCACTGCGCCTGGCCTAAAATTTAAAATGTAGTTTCAACTTTTATCTACATTATAAAGGTACATAGTTTAAAGACTTAAATACTCAGCTGGGTGCGGTGGCTCACACCTGTAATCCCAGGACTTTGGGAGGCCGAGGTGGGCAGATCACGAGGTCAGGAGATCAAGACCATCCTGGCTGACACAGTGAAACCCCATCTCTACTAAAAATACAAAAAATCAGCTGGACATGGTCGTGGGCGCCTGTGGTCCCAGCTATTCAGGAGGTTGAGGCAGGAGAATGGCATGAACCCAGGAGATGGAGGTTGCAGTGAGCTGAGATCGCGCCACTGCACCCCAACCTGGGCGACACAGTGAGACTCCATCTCCAAAAAAAAAAAAAAAAAAAAAAAAAAAGAGTTAAATACTCTACCAGGCTTGTTATGAAAAAGATCTTCTCATCCCTATTTCCCAGGCCTCAAAGGAATTATGGTGTAATTATGTTTAGACAAATATTCAATGTTTACATTATGTAAATAGTAGTCACAGCTGAGCCATCGTACATTCTGATTACTTTTCCTCTTCTGCACAACTTTTTGTTTTCATTAGAGTTAAAAAAATTCTTTTCTGTTTGTTTGCTTACTTTTCTATGCACTAACTCATCTGAATTATTCACCACTGGTTGTGTAAATCTCCCCTCAACGTACTCAGACACATTACAATCTCTATCAGTTTGGTCTTTTTGAAGAGCATTCTTCAATCTGGATTGGGGCAGCTGAGCAGTGGTTGTCTTAGGCTATTTTCTTCATAGTTTTCCTGGAATTTCTTATATTTCTTCCTAATGAGAGATCCTCTGGTTTTATGGACTTCATGTCTTCGCCTTTTCAGTTTTTTACCCTTTTTTTGGTGTAGTAGACTCCTGTGACAATGCACAAGTGAGGTACATTTTAAGATTTAACGTATATTTTCATACTTTTTTTGATAATTTGCTTTTAAAATTCTATGCTAGTTAGTATATTACTCAGCAGTAAAAAGGAGCAAACTATTGATACATGTAAAAACTTGGACGAATCTTGAAGACATTACATTGATAAGAAGAGGCAGTTTCAAAAGGTTACATACTGTGTGATTCCATTTATATGACGTTCTCTAAAAGACAAAACAATGGTGATGGAGAAGAGATCAGTGGTTGCTAAGGTTTAAGGGTGAAGGGAGGGTCTGACTATAAATGGACCACAGGAGGGAGTTTTTTGGGGTGATGGAAATGTTCTGTATTCTGATGTTGGTGGTGGTTATGATATGGTTCTGATGAGTGGAGGGACACCAGGGCTCTTGTCTCACATGAATTGGATAAAACGACATGCACATGCGTGGAGTGTTTTTTTTTTTTTTTTTTTTTGGTGAGATGGAGTCTCGCTCTGTCGCCCAGGCTGCAGTGCAGTGGCGTGATTCGGCTCACTGCAAGCTCCGCCTCCTGGGTTCACCCCATTCTCCTGCCTCAGCCTCCGGAGTAGCTGGGACTACAGGCGCCCGCCACCTCGCCCGGCTAATTTTTTTTATTTTTAGTAGAGATGGGGTTTCACCGTGTTAGCCAGGATGGTCTCGATCTCCTGACCTCGTGAGCCGCCTGCCTTGGCCTCCCAAAGTGCTGGGATTACACGCGGGAGCCACCGCGCCCGGCCTACGTGGAGTGTTTTTAAGGAACAGAGAGTTTAATAGGCAAGAAAAAAGGAGGAAGCTCCCCTGTACAGAGACAGAGGGAAGGGGCCTCTAAAGCCAAGAGAGGAGATCCCAAGTGTGGCAGATACCAGCCAGTTATATGAGGAGGCTGGAGGAGGCGGTGTCTGATTAGAAGAGGGCTCAGGGGACTGGTTTGACCAGGCATGTCATTCACGTGGCCCACAAAAAAACTGGCCCTCCCACCCTAGTCTTTTAATATGCAAATTAAAGTTGCCACGATGTTCTATACACCTTGGGATATGTGGGGGTGGCAATGTTGCCAGGCACATGTAGGGCAAGGGCAAGAGGACAAAGGTGGGAATTGCCATGTTTGGATGGACCCAGTTTCTTATGGCCTGCATTTGCATATCAAAGGTTGCCGGCCTGACTCTAACAAATGGGACTTTCCTGCTAAACAAGAAACGTTTTTGGAGCTGCTTTAAAAGCAACGAAAACTTCCCAAGGACTCCTTTTCCTCTCTATCTGCCTAAGATAATTTAATAACTCCCATAACAGTTAAACACATCTATATGTATGCTAAAATTTGTAGAACTGTACACTGAAAAAAGTCATTACGTATGTTATAAATTTAAAAATAAAACAGAATTATACATTATAAAGGTGCAGTTGATTCTTACTTTCTTAGAAAGTCATCATGAACACTGAATTCGTGAATACTGAACCATTGCTCCTGGGGAAATACAGGGTTAGGTTCCTGTGAACCCCAGGTACATTTTCAGCAGCCAATCAATACATAACCTTATTTTACGTGTGTTTCTAAAGGAACCTTATTTAATGTGTAGTGTGATCCATTATCGTTAAACTCACAGCCAACAGCACTGTAATGCATGCTTGAAGTAAGCTCATCTAACACATTGGTGTTCTCTGTAAGGCACATTGCAACTTTCTTGCACTTAGGAACACTAGACTGAACTTCCTTTCTAAGCTTGGGTGGTGTTTTAAACGGTGAACTCACCAAGAAAAGGCACAAAAATGCAAAAAAAGATGCAGCACAGCACCAAATAGGCTGTGAAGAGGACCCTAGCTTGCAGTAAGGTCGTGAAACAACAAGGCAGAGTGCTGCCCCCTTCAACCTCAGCTGGGAATGTGTGCATTGGGCAAGTCAAATTTTTTCTTGCTCTGTGCACGTCCATGAAAGCACCGGGATCATTGATTTTGAGACTGCAAATTAATTTTAGTGGGTAATCCAAGGCTCTTGTATTGGTTCGAACCCCGAACATGCGCCAACAGACGACACGAGGCGGTCTGGAGCAACACGCTGCTTTAATAAAAAGCGCTCCGCGCATGCAGGCTGAGGCCTAAAACGGCGTCAGCCCCAAATGAGGACTGGGCAGGGGTTTTATAGTCTCCCGCAAACAGGAAGTCTCTGGCGTAGCTGTGGCGCTTACCAGAACCGCCTCTCTCTTGGTCTTCAGGGGGTACGTGTCTTCCGGCCAGCCCTCTTCCAGCTTCTGCTATCTTGCTGACGCACACTGGTGACGCAAGTGGTCTTGCGCCTTGAGAGTGGGCTTGAGAAGGGAGGAGTTACTCATTCCCTTAAGCTTTCAGGCCCCGGGGAGAATCTTTCAGGTAAGCAAACTTGCAAATATTGAACTCACAGGTAATGAGAACTGACTGTAATTGACCCTCAGAAATTTGAAAATAGGGCCAGGAGGATCTCTTGAGCCCAGGAGTTCAAGACCAGCCTGGGTAACATGGTGAAACCCATTTCTACCAAAAAAAAAAAAAGCCAGTTGTGCTGGGATGTGCCTTTAATCCCAGGTGTCAGGAGGCTGAGGCGAAAGGATTGCTTGAGCCTCGGAGGAAGAGTTTGCAGTGAGCCAAGATTGCATCATTACACTCCAGCCCGGGCGACTGGATCTCAAAAAAAAAAAAAAAAAAAAAAAAAAAAAATCGAAGGTATTACTCTGTTTTCCTTGAGTTTCTCATGTTGCTGGTGATATAACTTTGATGCCATTCTGATTGTTTCATCTCTTAATGGAAACTTCATTTTTTTTTTCACCAGCTTTTAGCTACTTTCCTTGCTCCTTAGTAATCTAAAACTTAATGATAGTATTTATTGGTTGGGTCTGTTTCCACGTATTGCCTGTGATACGCCTACCATCTAATAACTCCTGTTCTTTGCGGGTTCTGGGACAATTTGTTAACGTTTTTTCTGCCCTTCTGGTTTTCTTTGTTCTCTGTCTGGAACTCCTGGTGTTTGGAATAGGAACTCTTGCGCTAATCCTCTCAGTTTTAAATTTATCTTTGCTCCCCAATTTGCGTGTGTTGGTCTTTCTGCTCAGCTTTCTGGAATATTTCCTTAATTTTATTTTTCAAGCTTTCTATTTAATTTTTCATTTCTGCTGTCATGTTTTTAATTTCTCAGAACCTTTTCTATTATTTGAATGAAAACAAATTGGCATCTTATTCTTATTTCGTGAGTGTGGTATTTTCTCTTACGTCTCTGACAATGTTAATGTTTTGAAGGAGGGAACTTTTTCCTCCTGCCCGGTTTTGGTTTCACCCATGTGGCTTCTGCCTTTTTTCCCTTTGGTTGTTTTGGCCTTTGTCTTTCAGGCCTGCTCAAAGGTCTTGTGCTCCTTGGCTATCTGATCTTATTTATTATTATTATTATTATTATTTTTGAGATGGAGTCTCACTGTTGCCCAGGCTGGAGTGCAGTGGCACCGTCTCAGCTCACTACAACTTCTGCCTCTTGGGTTCCAGAGAGATTGCTGCCTCAGCCTCCCAAGTAGATGAGATTACAGGCACACACCACCACTCCTGGCTAATTTTTGTATTTTTAGTAGAGATGGGGTTTCGCCATGTTGGCCAGGCTGATCTTGAACCCCTGACCTCAGGTGGTCTGCCCGCCTCGGCCTCCCAAAGTGCTAGGAGTCTGATCTTATTTTAGAAAGAGGTGCTGAAGAGCTGATTGATATTCTGAGAACACAGGGTAGGGTTGGGTTGCTTGTCAAGCCTAAGCATCAGTGTAGGGTGACCTGGGTGGGCCGTGTCCTACCTGCTCCAAAATATCAGTGTATTTAGTTTTCCTTTTTCTACACTGGGTGCATTTCTCAGAGAAGACTGGATCACTCGCCTGCCTAGAGGATATAATCCCTCCTGCCAGTGCTTTTGGGACATGGTAGGGAAGGAAGGTTGCAGAGGTCTCAGCAATCAGTATATAAGCTTCCCCCTGTACCCCCTGCTTAGTCCCTGTACCTGAAGCTCCCTGTCCAGAGACTCTCTCTTTTATCCTCTCAAAAGAATAAAGTGCAGTCGTCTGAACAGGACAGAGACAGTCAGATGCCCGTGGCATAGGGGAGGAAACTTGGGATCTAACTCTTTCTTTGATTTTCAAACACTCTATTTTTTGCCCCACTTATGCTTCCAACCTGCAGAGGTATCTGGTGCTACTAATTCCTGAATGTTTCAAGGCCCTGCAGGATACATGGGTTCGTTCTTTTTCTTCTTTTGTTTTTTTTGGCTTTTCCCACTGCCAGCTTGGGATTCAATTTTCCTGAGCCTGCTACTCCAGTTATCGCTTGTTCATCTACTTTCTAGTGTTAAAAGATTTTTTTTTTTTTAAAAGGTAAAATTATGACTCTTAGGAAAAACAATGAACACACATGAAAGATTCTATTGAACTCATGAATGGGGAAGCTGGTGAGGTGTTAGAACCAGCTCAAAGGAGAACGCAAAGAGCAGATCAGAAATTTGAAATTCACTGATCAGAAATTTGAAATGAATTTGCAAATAGAGAAGTATCAGTTTCCTACTGCTGCTGTTACAAATTGCTTCAAATTTAGTGGCTTAAAATACTAAGTGGCTGTGAACCCCAAATATCTGAGACAAGTCTCAGTCAGTTTAGAAAGTTTATTTTCTGAAGGTTAAGGACACACCCATGACACAGCCTCAGGAGGTCCTGACGTCATGCACCCAAGGGAGTTGGGGTACAGCTTGCTTTTGTACATTTTAGGGAGACATGAAACATCGATTGGTATGTGTAAGATTACATTGGTTCAGTCTGGTTAGGTGGGTCAACTAGAGGTGGGGGCTTCCAGGTAATAAGTAGAAAAGAGACAAAAGGCTGCATTATTTTGAGTCCTTGATCAGCCTTCCACTCAATACACAATTTAGTTTGGCTCATTAAGTCTGCATTTTTACACAAAAATAAGGCAGAGGAAGTAATCATATATGCATTTGTCTCTGGTGAGCCTCAGAGGGATGACTGAGTTCTGTCTGTCCTTTGTCCACAAGGAATTTCCTTGTGGGCAAATTGTGAGGGAGGTATATAGCTTTTTGTCTTTGTAACTATCCTATTTAGGAATAAAATGGGAGGCAGGTTTGCCTGACATAGTTCCCAGCTTGACTTTTCCCTTGTCTTAGTGATTTTGGAGTGCCAAGATTTATTTTCTATTGCTTCTCAGCCTTTTGGCTAAGATCAGGATTTATTTTCCTTCCATATGGCTTATTAGCTTACAGTTCTTGTGGTAAAAAAAATCTTAAGACCAAAGACTGCTTTCCTTCTGGAGGCTCGAGAGAAGAATCCATTTCCTTGCCTTTTCCAGCTTCTGGAGGCGACCTGCATTCCCTGGTTTGTGGCCCCTTCCATCTTCAAAGCCAACAGCATAGCCTCTGCAAATCTCTCTGACCACTGCTTCCATTGTCACATCAACTCTGATTCTGACACACCAGCTTCTGCCTTCTAGAGACCTCTCTGACTACAGTGGACCCACCCAGATAACCCAGGATGATTTCTCCATCTTAAGATCATTAACTTCTTCACATTTGCAAAGTCCTTTTTGCTACGTTAGGTAACATACGGTTTCTGTGGATATGATGTGCAGGGGGTGGGAGCATTATTCTATCTACCATAGAAGGCAAACTGGTTTTTCCATGGATGGGTATGGGAGCAGGAGATAGGAGGAGAATTGCCCCTTCACTGGACAGAATCCATTTGCAAGTCTATAGACAAGAATTATTTTGCATTGCTAATGGATCTACAGCTTACAGAGTTGTAAGAGGTCCCATAAAATCAGAATGGCATTGTGTGGAGGGTGTCTTACGGTCAGTGGGTAGTTTTCCATTGAAACATACATTTCTTCCCATGCCAGATTCCACCATTTCATTGCTTTTGCTTTTCCCATTTCCTTTAACCTAGTGGGTTTATACCTTAAGAAAAGACTATTTTCTGATGTTTAGTGGTATTGAGGAAGAAGGAACAGATCATCAATGCATTCAGCTTCTAGCTTTCTCCCAGTTCTGCTTTCCTTTCTGTGGGCTTTGCTCTTAGGCACATTTTCTCCACATGAACTGTACACCTAAAGATCATGTTATCTGTATTCTAAATTTAAAAAAAAACAACATTTAAATATATTAAAATTTTAAAAGACTTTTTTTTTTTTTTTTTTTTTTTTTTAA
>NC_037678.1:50226056-50364943 GCF_003255815.1 Theropithecus gelada | reverse complement strand
TAAAATTTGAGACTGAGTCTCACTCTGTTGCCCAGGCTGGAGTGCAATGGCATGATCTCAGCTCACTGCAACCTCCACCTCCAGGATTCAAGTGATTCCCCTGCCTCAGCCTCCCGAGTACCTGGGATTACAGGCATGCACCACCATGCCTAGTTAACTTTTGCAGTTTTAGTAGAGATGGGGTTTCACCATGTTGGCTAGGCTGGTCTTGAACTCCTGACCTCAGGTGATCCGCCTCAGCCTCCCAAAGTGTTGGGATTACAGGTGTGAGCCACTGCTTCCAGCCTTAACTTTAATTGCATATACAAACTCTACTTTATGCCCTCCTCAATTTATGTTCTCAATTTCACAAATAAATCTTTTTATAATTTGTATCCATTAGCATAGTTTTATAGTTACGGTTTTTTAATGGTTTTATCTTCTAAATTCTATACCAGAATTAAAACTGACTCACATACCACCATTACAGGATTACGTGATTCTGTAATTGTCTATATATTTGCCTTTACCAGTGAGTTTTATATTTTCATGTGGTTTTGTTTTGCTGTCTAGCATTCTTTCAGCTTGAAAAATTCCCTTTAGCAATTCTTATAAGGTAGGTTACTGGTGATGAACTCTGTCAGCTTTTATCTGGGAATATCTTAATTTCTCCCTCACCTTTGAATAACAGTTTACTTGGATACAGTATTCTTTTTTTTTTTTTTTTTTTTTTGAGATGGAGTCTGGCTCTCTTGCTCAGGCTGGAGTGCATTGGCTGACCTTGGCTCATGGCAGCCTCCACCTTGCATGATCAAGTGATTAAGTGATTCTCCTACCTCACCTTCCTGAGTAGCTGGGATTACAGCAGTGTGCTACCACACATGGCTAATTTTTGTGTTTTTGGTAGAGATGAGGTTTCACCATATTGGCCACGCTGGTCTTGAACTCCTGACCTCAAGTGATCCATCCACCTTGGCCTCCCAAAGTGATGGGATTACAGGCATGAGCCACCGCTCCTGGCCCTGGATATAGTATTCTTGATTGACAGTTTTTTCCTTTCAGCACTTTGGAAATATTACCCTACTGTGTCTTGGCCTGCAGTGTTTCTGCTGAGAAATCTATTGATAATCTTATAGAAGCTCCTTTGTACATGACTAATTATTTTTCTCTTGCTTCTTTCAAGAGTCTCTCCTTGTCTCTAACTTCTGACATCTTCATTGTAATACATCTCAGTAGGCCTCTTTGGGTTCATCCTAGTTGGAATCTTCTGAGCTTCTGGAATTTGGATACCCATTTCCTTCCTCAGATTTGGAAGGTTTTAGCTGTTATTTTTTCAAATAAGCTCTATGAATGCCCCTTTCTCTTTCTATTATCCTTCTGAGACTCCTGCAATACCTATATTGGTGCACATAATGGTGTCGCGTAAGTTACTTAGGCTTTCTTCGCTTTTCTTCATTCTTTTTCGTTTTGTTCTTCTGACTTGATAATTTCAAAATGAGCTTTTTGAGTTTGCTGGTTCTTTCTTCTGCTTGGTCAAGTCTGCTGTTGACCCCTCTAGTGAATTTTCAGATTCATTTATTATATTATGCAGCTCCAGAATTGTTTGGTTCTTTTTAAAAATGCTTTTTCTGTTCTTGTGGATATTCTTATTTTGTTCAGGTATCATTTTCTTATTTTCGTTTAGTTGTCTGGGTTCTCCTGTTGTGCACTGAGCCTTTTTAAGACGATTATTTTGAATAAATGATTGAGTAATTCACAGATCAATTTTTTTTAGAGTTGGTTTCTAGATATTTATTTTGTTTCTTTGATCAGACCACATTACCTTGTTTCTTCATGTGCCTTGTTATTTTTCTCTGTGATTTGTGCACTTGAAAAAAAGCCACCACTCCCATTCTTTATGAATTGGCCATGTATAGTGAAAGACTTTGACTGATCAACCCAGCTGCCTCACAAACTTTTTCTGGGATGTGTCTTTTCTAGGCATGTGAATGCAATTTACCAATTAGAGAGGTTTGTGGGTTTCTGTTTCAGTACCTTGTCTTGCTCAGTCTGGTGTCTGCCTCTGACACTGCAGGTTCTCTATTGCTACAAAAAGCCATTGAGCCCTCCTTTGTTTTCAGTGGCACTCAGAGAACCCAAGTATGCTGATTCCCCATCAGTACTCTGAATCAGGCCAGACAGAAACCAGTCCCTGTGGCATCCCCTCCAAACACCAGAATGTTGGATTATGTTCCTCTCTTTTTGTTCCTCCCAAAGGAGAAGTCAGAATTTGGACTTTTTATCCCAGTTGTATGGAGCTATGCCAGCTTGGGGAAAGGGTAATCACAGGGAACATGAAATAGCTGTTCTTACCTGTTTCAGTGTGGCTGTTCTTGGCTTTGAGCTTGTCTGGGGTACTGTGACATCTGAATTAGTTTCTAGAGTTCTCATAAAGGTATTGTTGACCTTATATTGTTTTTGTATCGGTACCTTGTAGGGAATAAAGTTTAGGGCTTCCTAATCTGCCATCTTGCTGATATCATTAAAAAACGACTGTGAATTTAAATGTGGTTATTTTTGCTCTTCATGCATATTAAAGACAAATTTCTGGGTTATAAGTATACTTTAAAGTTGACCGTGCTAAAACAACCCACAGAATTGTTTCACCTAGCTGTGGTAAATGTTTACACAAATGGAAGCTGATAATTATTAGAGTTTTATCCTGAGGTTTTATTAAGTGTCAGTGTCTGAAATAATTCCTTTGAATATGGAACTGACAAGTTGGACTTCAAAGTTCAGAGTGTATTCAATACCTCTTCTTCATGACCTGTCACTGACTTGCTGGGGAACTTTAGGGAAGTTGCCTAACTTTTCCAAACCACTGTAAAAGGGGGAAAATTATGCTACCTCTCTTCCAAGTTTAAAGTGGCAATTAAAAAGATAACATAATTGAAGTGTTTATTTGAGAGTGTGGCTCAAGGTGAAGACATAGTGAGTATTAGGTATTGTTTCATGTACTTTATAGAGTCTGAATAACTTTGAATGAAAATTCAAGCCCAGGGGCTGTGCCTCCAGCCCTCTCTCATAATGGCAACTCTATCCTTCTCTGCAATGTCAGACTTGATGCAGGAGTGCATCCTTAGCTCTGAGGCCAAAAATTAAATCTACAAAGCTTAGGAGGGCAGCCCAATGGATCTGGTTTTAAAATGAAAAGTTCCATGTCCAGGAAACCTCTTGAGTCCTGGGCAAACCAGGACATATGGGAAACGCTATTAGTTTCTACAACTGTGTGTATATGCATACTCTTTTAATGGGAATAGAATGAGAATGTTATCTATTGGATGACAGTGATGATGGAGATTAACAATGATGACAACAACAACAATGATGACGATGATGATGATATGCAACAGTGAAGTAATTGCACCACTGTTTTTATTTTTTATTTTTTTGAGATGGAGTCTCACCCTGTCACCCAGGCTGGAGTGCAATGGCATGATCTCAGCTCACTGCAACCTCTGCCTCCCGGGTTCAAGTGATTCTCTTGCCTCAGTCTCCCAAGTAGCTGGGATTACAGGTACCTGCCACTGTGCCCGGCTAGTTTTTGTATTTTTAGTGGAGACGGGGTTTCACCATGTTGGCCATGCTGGTCTCTAACTCTTGACCTCAGGTGATCTGCCCTCCTCAGCCTCCCAAAGTGCTGGAATTATAGGCATGAGCCACCGCACCTGGCCTGCACCGTTGTAAGGGTTTTATATTCATTGACTCATTTAATCTTCACAGCAAAAACATATAACCCCACCCAGTGGCCATAGGATAGACCTTTCCCCAGACTGTGAACTAGAGAGGCACAATGTGCTGTTGAGTCTGTCCAGAGCAACCCACAAACCACCTACATCAGGGCTCCTGGCCAACTCCTCTTATTTTTGATTATTGTTTTTTTTTTTTTTTTTTTTTGACATGGAGTTTTGCTGTGTCATCCAGGCTGGAGTGCAATGGCACGATCTCGGCTCACTGCAACCTCCACCTCCTGGGTTCAAGCGATTCTCCTGCCTCAGTCACACAATTCCGCCTCAGAGCTCCTCTTGAATTTTGATTGAGAAGGCCAGAGTGGGACCAAGGAATCTGCCTTTTAAATGCACACCCACGGTGATCCTGACTAGCTACAATGAAACGGTTCTAGGACAGTGTGTGGGAGATGATTTGGTGAGAATGAGGGCAACGGTTTAGGACAGACGATTTTTGTGTGTAGCCAAAGGTTTTTGCTTTGGAAACTTTACATTCTTCTCCAGGTGTTAGGGAGCTTACTAGATCTGATTCTATCATTTGGGTATTGTATTAGTCCATTCTCACTCTGCTATAAAACTACTACCTGAGACTGGGTAATTTATAAAGGAAAGAGGTTTAATTGACTCACAGTTCCCCATAACTGGGAAGGCCTCAGGAAACTTATAGTCATGACAGAAGGAGAAGCAAGTACCTTTTTCATAAGGTGGCTGGAAAGAGTGTGAGCTAAGCAAGAACTTGCCAAACACTTATAAAACTATCAGGTCTTGTGAAAACTCACTCACTATCACAAGAACAGCATGGGGGAAACTCCTGCAATGATCCAATCACCTCCCATCGGCTTCCTCCCTCGATGTATGGGGATGATGGGGATTACAATTCAAGATGAGATTTGGGTGGGGACACAGCCAAACCATATCATTTTGCCCTGGCTCCCCCAGATCTCATGTTCTCACATTTCAAAACATAATCATGCATTCCCAACAGTCCCCCAAAGTCTTAACTCATTCCAGCATTAAACCAAAAGTCCAAGTCCAAAGTCTCGTCTGAGACAAGGCAAGTTCCTTTCACCTTGGAGCCTGCATAATCAAAAGGAAGTTAGTTACTTGCAAGAGCAATGGGGGTACAGGCATTGGATAAATATTCCCATTCCAAAGGGGATAAATTGGCCAAAACAAAGGGGCTACAAGCTGCATGCAAGTCCGAAATCCAGCAGGGAAGTCATTACATCTTAAAGCTCCCATGGTCTTGGGCAGCTCCGCCTCTGTGGCTTTGCAGAGTACAGTCCCCCTCCCAGCTGCTTTCATGGGCTGACATTGAGTGTCTGTGGCTTTTCCAGGTGCATGGTGCAAGCTGTCAGTGGATCTGCCATTCTGGGGTCTGTAGGACAGTGGCCCTCTTCTCACAGCTCCACTAGGCAGTAACCCAGTGGGGACTCTGTGTGAAGGCTCCAACCTCGTATTTCCCTTCCTCATTACTCTAGCAGAGGTTCTCCATGAGGGCTCCACCCCTGCAGCAAACTTCTGCCTGGACATCCAGGTATTTCCATATATCCTCTGAAATCTAAGAGGTTCCCAAACCTCAATTCTTGACTTTTGTGCACTCACAGGTCCAATACCATGTGGAAGCCACCAAGGCTTGGGGTTTGCACCCTCTGAAGCAATGGCCTGAGCTCTACATTGGCCCTTTTAGCCACACCTGGGATGCAGGGCACCAAGTCCTGAGAATGCTCAAAGCAGCAAGGCCCTGGGCCTGGCCCACAAAACCATTTTTTCCTCCTAGATCTTAGGCCTGTGATGGGAGGGTCTGCCATGAAGACCTCTAACATGCCTTGAAGACGTTTTCTCCATTGTATTGGTGGGTAACATTTGGCTCCTTGTTATTTTTGCAAATTTCTGCAGCCAGCTTGAATTTCTCCCCAGAAAATGGGTTTTTCTTTTCTATTGCATCACCAGGCTGCAATTTTTCTAAACTTTTATGCTTTGCTTCCATTTTACACATAAGTTCCAATCTCAGATCATTTCTCTCAAGTTCAAAGTTCCACAGATCTCCAGGGCAGGGGCAAAATGCCACCAGTCTCTTTGCTAAAGCATAGCAAGAGCGACCTTTACTCCAGTTCCCAACAACTTCTTCATCTCCATCTGAGACCACCTCAGTCTGGACTTCATTGTCCATGTCACTAACAGCATTTTGGTCAAAACCATTCAACAAGATTCTAGGAAATTACAAACTTTCTCACATCTTTCTGTCTTCTTCTGAGCCCTTCAAACTGTTCCACCCTCTGCCTGTTACCCAGTTCCAAAGTCACTTCCACATTTTTGGGTATCTCTATAGCAGTGCTACACTCCTGGTACCAATTTACTATATTAGTCTGTTCTCACACTGCTATAAAAATACTACCTGAAGGCCGGGTGCAGTGGCTCATGCCTGTAATCCCAGCACTTTGGGAGGCCAAGGTGGGTGGATCACCTGAGGTCAGGAGTTCGAGACCAGCCTGGCCAACATGGCAAAACCCGTCTCTATTAAAAATACAAAAAAATTAGCTGGGTGTGGTGGCATGTGCCTGTAATCCCAGCTACTTGGGAGGCTGAGACAGGAGAATCGCTTGAACTCGGGAGGTGGAGGTTGCAGTGAACCGCCACTGTACTCCAGCCTGGGTGACAGAGCAAGACTCCATCTCAAAAAAAAAAAAAAAAAAAATATATATATATATATATATAACTATATATATATATACAACTATATATATATATAATATATATATATATATAACCCGAAACTGGGTGGTTTGTAAAGGAAAGAGGTTTAATTGACTCATAGTTACACATGGCTTCAGAGGCCTCAGGAAACTTACAATCACAGCTGAAGGAGAAGCAAGTACCTCATTCACAAAGTAGCAGGAAACAGTGTGAGCAAAGGAGGAACTTGCCAAACACTTATAAACCATCAGCTCTGATGAGAACTCACCCACTATCATGAGAACAGCATGGGAGAATCCTCATATACCCCCCTACCTGTTGCCCACTTCCTCTCTGGAATGTTGATTTAAAAGTAGACTTTTGACTTATAGATATTAATAAACAGGCCCTGATTTTAGAAACCCAGCAGATGTTACCTTACATAGTCTCCTTGGGTGATTTTGGGGTGAGCAAATCTACCAAGATGATAAATGATTTTGCTCATGATTGAAGTAGGGACATTAGGGATATGGATTTTGTATTACATGTCCACATTAATATTAAATATAAACATCCATAATATATATCCATAATAATAAATATTAATATTATTAATATATAAATATAGAATAAGAGCTCTAACTGCAGAAACAGTTTTCATGCACTGGGATTCATATATTCAATAAAATAATGTTTTCAGGGTTGTTCTAAGGGCTTTCCATATTTCCCTTATTTAATTCTCACACCTATGATGTAGTTACTTCTATTATTTCCATGTTACAGATGAAAAATTGAGGCAAAAAAAGGTTGAGTAACTTGTTGTAGTTACATAATTAGTAAATAGCAGAGTTTAAAGGACACTAAACTATTGTAGGAGTTAAAAAGCATGTCTGCAAATTCTTCGACATTCTTCCCATAGATTTTTTTCAGTCAATCTAAAAATCTGGCCATGTTCAAAGAGATGCTGAGAAAGTGCTAGAGACCAGTGCTTTCCAAACTGTATTGAATATATAAATCATTTGGGGATCACGTTCAAGTGTAGATTCTCATTTAGTAGCTGTGGGGTCCTGCATTTCTAACAAGCTCCCAACAGATGCTGATGCAGTGAGTCGTGGAGTGCATAGAGAAGCAAGGCTGTCACTTTATTAAAAAACAAGGCCAGGGAAAGTAACTTCTCCAAGACCAATAGCTGGTTTAGGGACAGAGCCCGAGTAAGTAATTCTAATTATAGGTGAAGTTCAAAGATACACATGATGAAAAATTTGAGTCTGATGCCAATGAAACCACTAAATACTGAGGTCTTTTTTTTTTTTTTTTTGGAGACTGGGTCATTTGTTTTTGTTTTTGTTTTTGGAGACAGGATCTCACTCTGTTGCTCAGGCTGGAATGCAGTAGTGCAATCACAGCTCCCTACAGTCTTGATCGCCTAAGCTTACTTGATCCTCCCACCTCAGCCTCCTGAGCAGCTGGGACTACAGGCCCATGTCACCATGCCTGGCTAATTTTTGTAGTTTTTGCAAATACAGGGTATCACCATGTTGCCCAGGCTGGCCTCAAACTCCTGGGCTCAAGCAATCCATCCACCTCAGTCTCCCCAAATACCAGGATTACAGACATGAACCGCTGCACCAGGCACAGATAATTTTTAAGGCAATCTTGGATCCACAGGTATTGATAAATGACTACAGAAATAATTATTACCTAAAAATTACTTGCTTATTACTTTCACATTTCTTTTCTATACCTGTGTTTTGGATTGAGTTCCTTAGAAGCAAAGCCTAAGACAAAGATTGTGTGTGAAAGCGGTTTAGGAGGACGTAATCCCAGGGAAGCCAGTGGGGAGTGGGGATTTGCGACAGGGAAAGAAGCCAAGGAAGGATGGAGTATCTGGCAAAATCCCATGGAGGGTAACGTTTGTTGAATCCCCCTGGGAGCTCTGTGGACAGTATAGGGCATACTCAGCTGATGTTTTAGTTCAGGTTGCTGTTAAAAAAAAAAATCCCACTGACTAGGGGACTTAAATAACAGAAATTTATTTGTCACAGTTCTGGAGACTGGAATATCCATGATCATGGCACTGGCCCAGTTGGTTACTGGTGAAGACCATTTTCCTTTATTCTCACATGGTGGAGAGAGAGATCATCTTTATCATGCCTCTTATAGGGGCACTAATCCCATTCATGAGGGTTTTAGCATCATGACCTAGTTTCCTCCCAGTCCCCTCACCCATCAGATACCATCACAAGGGGAATAAGGCTTCAATGTATGAATTTAGTGGGGGCTCAGTCAGTCCATAGCAGCTGTCTAGGATTGTACTGTTCAAGATAGCAACCCCTAGCCACATGTGGCCACTGAGCCCTTGAAATGTGGCCAGTCCAAAGTCAGTATGTTGTAAGTATGAAACATGCACTAGATTTTGAAGACTTAGTACAAAAAAGTAAACTTTCTCACTAGTAATTTTTAATATTGGTTACATGTTGAAATAATATTTGGACTATCATGGTTTAATAAAATGTATAATAAAACTTATTTTACCTGTTTATTTTATTATTATTATTTTTTTCTTAAAAATCTAGCTGCTAGAAAATTTACAGTTGCACTGGTGGATGCTACTTGCTTTCTTTCTCCCTCCCCTCCCCTCCCCTCCCCTCCCCTCCCTGCCCCTCCCCTTCTGAGTTTCGCTTTTGTCACCCAGGCTGGAATACAATGGCATGATCTTGCTCACTGCAAACTCTTGACTCCTGGGTTCAAGCAGTTCTGGGATGGCACAATATTTCTATTGGACGGTGCTGGTTTATGTTCTTGCACACATAAGTCACTAGATAAGGACATTGGTTAAGGCATTTCTAGCTCTCCCTGATCCCAGGCAAAACTGGCCTCAGCAGCTTAGGATGGGCAATAAGCCGCAGGTACTTGGCTGCTGGGCGGAGAAGCACACTGGGAGTCCACGTGCAGAAAAACGGGAAAGAGATGCAAAGAGATATGGCGGTATACTGACAGTGCCTGTTATGATCTATGTAATGCTGTACAATGACTTAGTGATGTTTTATTTATATGAATTTCTTTTTAAAACAAAGTTCATCGTAAGCAATAGTATTGGTGGCACCTCAGGCTTCAAATGCTAGAAATATTTATTTCTAAGAGACATTAAAATAAACACATAACTATTAAAATAGAATGATATTTATCTCCCTTCTCAGCAGTGATGTACATTACGGAACATTCTGGCAAAAACCAATGTTCATTAATCTTCAGCAAAGGAATTCTGTTAAAAGAATAGTTAATCATTCTCTGATATGTGTAATTATGACTCTCCTTCCCTTCGATTTTATGAAGCCATTTGAATTCCTTCAATGTGTTACTTTGACACTTAATGCAATGTTTATGCAACAATCACCAAAATTAATTGTGTTCCTTTTGGAAACTATTTAAAATCCCCATCTTTGGCCAGCCTTATTGACATGTGCACATTAAAGTATGACTATGCGACGATAATACTTTTACAGCAATGAATAAATGTCAAATTAATTATGTCAGAATTGTAATTTGTCTGTTTCCTTTCTAATATGTATAATTATTAATTTGGGGAAAGTGTGCAGAAAATATTAAGTATATTGTCAGAGCTGAAGCTCAACATCTAAAGAGAGGTTTACTTTTCCTCTGAAATGTATTCTTTGGGGGTTTCCTTTTTGGCAGAATTTGTTACTTGGTGGCCAATGACTTTTAGGGAAATTCCATACTCTATCTCATATTACAAGCCAATGGCTAGAAAATATCAATGAAAATATCATCAGAATTTTCTGTTTATAAAAAAGTTGTGGGTTCTTTTGAGTAGGTTTTCTTTTTGTTGTGAATAGGATTGCACCGTCTTCTAATTTAGTTTGCCAGGCTATATATCTAGCTAAAAATAGAAAGTGCACCTGCTTCTTTTCATTCTTTAAATATTATCTTATATATGCATCCTCAGAGAATCCTTCCCCATTTTGGCTGAACATTTTTGATGGTGTCCTTCTGCCATCATCTCAGATGGCAGGAAGAGATGAGCTGACTGCCTTTTTCT
Source organism: Theropithecus gelada (assembly GCF_003255815.1). NCBI lineage: Eukaryota > Metazoa > Chordata > Mammalia > Primates > Cercopithecidae > Theropithecus > Theropithecus gelada. The sequence continues at coordinate 50,354,461 of NC_037678.1, read as the reverse complement.
AGTTTTTTCTTTTAATTGTGCTTTGTTTATAACTTTTACATACATAAATTTCCATATATAGTATTTCCATAGCATTCTTTAATTGGCAGTGGATTCACTGACAAGCACTGTGGACATAAGTGGGTTTGGGTGGGGGCTCTAGCAGTCTCTTCTCTGTTGTAGTGTAGTAAGAAATTACAGGGTACAACTTTCAGTGTGATTTTAGCAAAGTTCGAGGAGGCACAAGACTATTAGAGCTGTTAAATGTGACTGTTTGCCAAACCTGTAGACCAGGCATGTTCTCAAGATCCCTCCCTAATCCCCTGTTAGCACACAGCCTGCCTATATTTACAGGGGCCAGCTAACCTCCAGTTTCCAGGAATGTTCTGGGCAATCCACTTCCCTCTCTTCCAGGCTGCCTCTGAGTGCTGATCACTCTCTTCCACCTCTCTCCTTCCTCTTTCTCTTCCACCCTCATTTCTCTTTTCTGGAATGTGGGACTTGGTACTAGGGTGAGTGCTTAAGGCGAACTGTGCGGGTGCAGCAGCAGGTTCTCGTTTATTATAATTTTGGCTGCTGTGCATTTCTTTCTTGCTTTCTTTTTTATCTGAGACGGAATCTCGCTCTGTCTCCCAGACTGGAGTGTAGTGGTGCAATCTCGGCTCACTGCAACCTCCGTTTCCTGGGTTTAAACAATTTTCCTGTCTCAGCCTCCTGAGTAGCTGGGATTTCAGGCGCATGCCACCATGCCTGGCTCATTTTCTTTTGTATTTTTAGTAGAGACGGGGTTTTACCATATTGGCCAGGCTGGTCTCAAACTCCCAACCTCGTGATCCACCCGCCTCGGCCTTCCAAAGTTCTGAGAGTACAGACGTGAGCCAGCGTGCCCATCCAGCTGCTGTGCATTTCATGGTCAGAACATACCACAAGGATGTGGCCGGCCCCTTACTGATGGGCATTTACCTGTCTCCAGTGCTTTGCTGTTACAGATTGTGCACCAGCAATCATTCTGGAATGTCCACCTTTACACTCATGTATGAGGGCATCTGTTGGGCTGATGCATAGAAGGGGAATTGCTCAAACAAGGAAAATATTTTAATGTTACAGAATACCACTTTCATGACAAAAGTTTTCATCTGTATAGAAAGGTTTAATAGGAAATGAATGAAGACCTCTGATATGGTTTGGCTGTGTCCCCACCCAAATCTCATCTTGAATTGTAACTCCCACAATTCCCACATGTCATGGGAGGAACCCGGTGGAAGGTGATTGAATTATGGGGTAGGTCTTTCCTGCACTGTTCTCGTGATAGTGAATGAGATCTGATGGTTTTAAAAAAAGGAGGTCCCCTGCACAAAATCTTTTTGCCTGCTGCCATCCACATAAGATGTGACTTGCTCCTCCTTGCCTTCCACCATGATTATGTGGCTCCCCAGTCATGTGGAAATGTAAGTTCTATGAAACCTCTTTCTTTTGTAAATTGCCCAGTTGGGGGTATGACTTTATCAGCAGTGTGAAAATGGGTTAATACAACCTCTTTTGAGGTATTTCTTTGAAATGACAGTTTTTCTGGTTTCAAAGACTATATGGACTAGTCCTAAGCCTTCCTCTGCTCCCTCTAAGAGGAACATCTTCCTCATGCACAGAGTTTAGTCCTTCAGTGTGGTAAGGGAACATCAATTTCCCTTTTCCTCGTTATTGCTTCTGTTTTTTTTTTTTTTTTTTTTTAAATTCAGACAGAGTCTCACTCTTACCAAGCTGGAGTGCAGTGCCACGATCTTGACTCACTGTAACCTCCAACTCTTTGGTTCAAGTGATTCTGCCTCAGCCTCCCGGGTAGCTGGGATTACAGGCACATGCCACCATGCCCGGCTAAGTTTTGTATTTTTTGTATTTTTAGTAGAGACAGGGTTTCACCATGTTGGCCAGGATGGTCTTGATCTCCTGACCTCGTGATCCGCCCACGTGAGCCTCCCAAAGTGCTGGGATTACAGGCGTGAGCCACTGCACCTGGTCTGCTTTTTTTAAAAAAATAAATTTTATTGTACATATTTAAGGTATATATTATGATGTTATGAGTGGGATACGCATAGATAGTAAAATAGCTACGATAGTGAGGTAAATTACCATATCCACTATCTCATATAGTTACACATTATTTTTTTTGTGTGGCAAGAGCAGCTGAAATCTTTTCAATTAGCAAAAATCCTGAATATAACACAATTAAATGTTGTATTATATTGTATAACTATACTTAATAATTAACTATAGTCCTTATGTCTCAATAAAACAGACCTGGTCCATATGTTTATATTTAATATATTTATATTCCATAAGCCAGGGGTCCCGGTCCATGGCCTGTTAAAAACCCAGGTCACACAGCAGGAGGTGAGCAGCAGGCAAGTGAGCAATTCGCCTGAGCTCCACCTCCTGTCAGGTCAGTGGCAGCAGTAGATCTCATAGTTCTCATAGGAGCACGAACCCTATTGTGAGTTATGCATGGAAAGGATCTAGGTTGTGCACTCCTTGTGAGAATCTAATGCCTGATGATGGGAGGTGGAAGTTTCATCCTGAAAGCCTCTCCACTACCCCTCCTACCCTCACTGCCCTGTCCATGGAAAAATTGCCTTCCATAAAACCGGTCCCTTCTACCAAAAAGGTTATGGACTGCTGCTATGTGGTCCCAGTTACTTGGGAGGCTGAGATGGGAGGATCGCCTGAGCCCAGGAGGTCAAGGTTGCAGTGAGCCTCCACTGGGTTCCTCACCAGCCTGGGCAACAGAGTAAGACCTTGTCTTAAAAAATAAGTAATATAGTGAATAAATGAATATATTCTTTTTGTAAGAATGCAAACAATGCTCGGATATATCTATGAGTACTTATTTTTGCCTGGCATCTTAACATACTTACTAAATGCTGAATACTTTTTCATTCAACAGTGTGTCATGGATATCACATTGCATGCTGATACCAGAACATCTCATGTGATCCATAAATATGTACAACTAATATGTACCCACAAAGATTAACACATTTTTTTCTTAAAAAATATGTCATGGATAAACTTCCACTTCATTATATGCAGGTCTATGATTTTTTTCTTTCTTTTTTTTTTAGAGATAGGGTCTTGCTCTGTTGCCCAGCCTGGAGTGCAGTGGTGTGATCATTGCTCACTGAAACTTCAAACTCCTGAGCTCAAGCAATCCTCCCACCTCAGCCTCCTGGGTAGCTAGTAGCATAGGCGTGTGCTACCACATCAGGCTAATTCTCTTTATTTTTTGTACAGATAAAGTCTCACTATGTTGCCCAGGCTGGTCTCAAATTCCTGGCCTCAACTAATCCTCTTTCCTTGGCCTCCCAAAGTGCTGAGATTTCAGGTGTGAGCCACGGAGACTGGCCCTTATCAATTTTTCAAAAATGGCTGCAAAGTATTCTATATCCTGATTTTATGATTCTGATTAAAATTTATTAGCCATTCCCTAATGATGGACAGTTGTCTGCAGTTTGTTAATATAATATGATACATTCAACATCTTTGCACCTATATTTTTGCTTATTTGTATGTGGATATATATCACAATGTGGAATTGTTGGGCTGATGTATTTAAAACTGCTGATGTAGTCCATAAACTAAGACAGGTAAAGTTAAGATTTGAGACAATAAAGTTGCAATCCCTCTTTTTCCCCAGTAGTTGTCTGAGGTATTATTGCATAAATACTAAACGTATGTAATTAAAAACCAAAATCAGCCAAGCAAAAATACTGCCTCTGCCCAAATTTCAGTTTCAAATTCTTATTTACAAACACTGTTTCTTGTTTTTCCTGCCTTTGATGTGAACTTTAATTTTTAAGTGTAACCTAAACCACCTTTAAAACAAATCATTTATCCGTAAGGTTTGCTATGTCATAATTGCCTGGTTATTTGGGTGATAGGTGTGTCGTATCTGAAAACTAACTAGTTATCTTTTGAAATTTATTTCAACATGCATTATCTGAAGCACCAAAGGTGAGAACACTGCATGGATAAATATGATAAAAAATATGATGGATTTAGAAGCACAGCACTCAGGTTTAGTATTTAGTCATTTTTATTATGTTGTTGGGTCGAAAATGTAAAAGAAGACCAGCAGAGGAACTGTTAAGGCTCCTTGGAGTTTTTGCCTGCCCTCCTGCCTGGGGATGGAGGTAATTCTAGCCTAGAAACTCTTGAATGCTTTACAAATAATGGAAGCCAAGTGGGAAAAGCATGTTCTATATTTTAATGCTGACATCCTCATAGAAAAAAAATTAAAGATTCAGAATAGTTGGCTGTGATTCAGTACCTCAACACTTTCTGGTGTTTCTCAGAATCCCCCGGAGACTCATAAATGCTTCTGTGTTGGAGGTACCCATTGCCTCTGCACACTTAGGCCAGTTTGTCAAACTAACGAGCTCAAGAGCGATGCTATTTCTAGGTTCAACCCCATGGGGGAGGAACAGAGAGAAAACAAAACCAAAATTCAGACAGAAGAGTAATCCTAAAGGCCAGTTGACAAAAAATTTATTAACACATATATACCAAATCTCACCCAGAGTAATATCCTTTGTGGAGGTTTTACCCTACAAATCTTTTGCTAGCTCCTTGAGTCCAAGCATTATGGATAAGGTGGTGTGGTTTTTACACTGGGTGATGTTTATTGATCTGGACTTAAAAAACAGCACTGTCTGGCTTTTTTCACTAACACAGTATTTGCAAATAACTATGGAATGGAGAGAATGTGTTTTTCTCTTATTGGGGCCTATTGTTTTTTAAGAAAATTAACAAAAGGGAGAAAGAAGCTTTAAAACTCGTTGAGAGGTACTTTTTATTCTGGGATTTGATATGTAAGATTGGGGGAAGATAGTGAGTTTTGGTGTAATTTGTGTCATCAAAACCACCCCTGTATTAGAGCAGGAGATACAGTATCAATAGATAATGAGAAAAGAAAATGGAACTTGTACAAATGTGTATTTCTTAAAAGCTTTTGCTGCCTATTATTTTCTAGCCTATAGGCAAAATTTAGAGACATATAATGGATATGCTTGTATTGATAGTAACATACCATGTAATTTAAAAGGCTAAGTCCACCTTACAGGTTTGCCTCATGCCATGATGAATCATTCTGAAATTTGATTGGTCTTTTAAGGGTCTGTTCAAAGACTGTCAGTCAATCATTGACAAAAAACTCTATGAGGTGACTTACTACAGTTTGGTTTTGATGTTTACAACATAACCAAATGTGAACTTTGGAGCTTGTAAAGTTGTTCTTTCAGCATTATAAATTTGGCAGCTTCCTCTTCCTCCCTCCCTTCTCCTCTTCCTCCTCTTTTTCTTCTTCTCCTTCTTATATTCCCTTCCTACTTCAACAAATTCACAGAAATAGGAGGCCTGCTGTATTAATTTTATTGTGTGCTTACTTTAAAATCTTTTCTTTCAGGCATATTTCAATATATAATTCGTATGAAGTGTGACAATTTTTAATTTGTCTTGACTTTTTAAATTTTATGATAGAAAATGGAAACCAACATGTATAAATAATCTACTAATATTTCTTAACCTTTGTATATATGCTCAAGAGAAGACTTTTTTCTTCCGCCTGGAATGAATTTTTTTTTTTCTTAAAGAAAGTCAAGTATTATGTATACACAGCTTTTTGAATTCTTGGATATACTTTTGAAACTTTAAAACATTATTATTTATATTAATGTTTGAAGTATTTCCTCTTGAGGAACTACCTATATGTTTTGCATAGTGACCTAGGTTTCAATAGTAACATTTTATAGAAGCTGATGTTAAAATTTATGTCCTTGGAACTTCAGGCCATAATTAATTATGTTCTGAACTTAAACAGGAACATCTCCTTTCTTAACTGAATGGCCATGTCTTAACATTTATCCTAGCCACGTGATTTGCTATTTGTACCTTAAAGAGGTGTAATTGTTTTATTATGTTTTTATGTCATCAGTAATTTCATACATGAGTCATGAATACCATAGATTTAGTCATGCTCAAATATGCTTATTGATTGATTGATTTGCTATACAGTTGGCTCTCTGTATTTATGAGTTCTGTATCCGGGGAGTCAACCAACTTTGGTTTGAAAATATTAGGGGGAAAAAACCAAGAAAATATACAACAATAAAAATACATATTTAAAAAATTCAATGTAACAACTATTTACTTAGTATTTACATTATATTAGATATTACAAGTAATCTAGAGATGATTTAGAATTACAGGAGGATGTGCATAGGTTATATGCAAATACTGTGCCATTTTACATAAGGGACTTGAGCATTTGTGGATTTTTTGGGGAGTTTCTTGAACCAATTCCCCATGAATACCCAGGGATGACTGTATATGGCTGATACTTTGGGAAGATTTTAGATTTAGTGTAAATGGAAACTTAAAGCCTAGGCTTGCAATTAAATATATTTAACCACAGTCATTCTAGAAACCAAGAGTTGAAAAAGCCCTTTAGGGACTTAATGCTGTTCTTTCCATAAATGTGTAGAGCACAGCTGCCCTAACCCAGCTCATCACCAGAGCTTCCTGGGGACCTCTTAACAACCTAGATTCCAGGATCAGCCCCCAGGAGAACATGGCTTCGCAGGTTTAGGGTACAGCCAGTAAGCTTCATTCAACAAAACCAAACCCAATCCCAAAAATGTTCCAAACACTTTTGATAATCAGCCGTGTTTGGGAATCATTGATGTTTAGCAGGGCGTGTGAAAGGAGAAGGTGCAATTATGAATCAAGAAAATGAAGATGTCTTTTATAAAGTCACTCTGCAAATTTTGGGAGTGTTTTAAAATCTTTTTTAGTTGACAAATAAAAGTTGTATTTATTTGTCATGTACCACATATTGTTTTGAAATATGTATACATCCTGGAATGGCTAATTAACATATGCCTAACTTCACATACCCTTTTTTTGTGGTGATAACACGTATCTACTCTTTTGGCAGTGTTCAGTAACACAATATACATTGTAATTATACTAACCATGTTGTACAATAGCTCTCTTGAATTTATTCCTCCTTTCCAGTTGAATTTTTTTTTTTTTGAGACTGGGTCTTGCTCTGTTGCCCAGGTTAGAGTGCAGTGGCGTGATCACGGCTCACTGCAGCCTCTATCTCATGGGTTAAAGCGATCCTTCCATGTCAGCTTCCCCAGTAGCTGGGACTACATGCACACACCACCATACCCAGGTAATTTTTGCATTTTTTGTAGAGATGGGGTTTCTGCATGCTACCCAGGCTGAATTTTTTTTTTTCTTTTTTTTTTTTGAGACACAGTCTCGCTCTGTCACCCAGACTGCAGTGCAGTGGTGTGATCTTGGCTCACTGCAAGCTCTGCCTCCTGGGTTCACGCCATTCTCCTGCCTCAGCCTCCTGAGTAGCTGGGACTACAGGCTCCTGCCACCATGCCCAGCTAATTTTTTTGTATTTTTAGTAGAGACAGAGTTTCACCGTGTTAGCCAGGATGGTCTCGATCTCCTGACATTGGGATCCACCTGCCTCAGCCTCCCAAAGTGCTGGGATTACAGGTGTGAGCCACTGCACCTGGCCAGAAATTTTTTATTCATTGACCTATAGCTCCCTAATCCTCCTACTCACTAGCCTCTGATACCTACCATTCTCCTCTCTGCTTCTCAGTTTAACGTTTTTAGATTCTACATTAAAGTGGGATCATGCCATTTTTCTCTTTTTGTGCTTTCCTTATTTCATTTAACACAGTGTTTTTTAGGTTCATCCATGTTGTTGGAAATGACAGGATTTCCTTTTAATTCAAGGCTGAATAGTATTCCTCTGTGTATATGTGCCACACTTTCTTTATCCTACTCCTTGGTTGGTGGGTACTTAGGTTGGTTCCATGTCTTTACAATTGCAAATTGATGTACCACATCTTCTTTTTCATTCATCTGGTAATGGACACGTAGGTTGATTTCACATCTCAGCTATTGTGAGCAGTGCTGCAGTGAACATGGGAGTGCAGATGTCTCTTTGACAGACTGATTTCTTTTCCTTTGAATTATACCCAGAAGTGGGATTGCTGAATCACTATGCTAATTTTGATATCATTAAACTAGCATCCTTCCAAGTGCATATTCCTGATATTAAACTTCTTGGGAAATTAGCAAACATGTATATGTGTTCACCAGGGCACCTCTGGGGTGTGTGGGTTCTGGATAAACACTTTTTTTTTTTGAAGGACTTTTGTCTATATAAATAATTTCATTAAAAAATATTTTTGAGATAGAGTCTCCCTCTGTTACTCAGGCTGGAGTGCAATGGTGTGCAATCTCTGCTCACTGCAACTTCCACCTCCTGGGTTCAAGTGATTCTCCCGTCTTAGCCTCCTGAGTAGCTGGGATTATAGGAACCCACTACCACGCCTGGCTAATTTTAGTATTTTTAGTAGAGGTGGGGTTTCTCTATGTTGGCCAGGCTGGTCTTGAACACCTGACCTCAAGTGATCTGCCCACCTCCGCCTCCCAAAGTGCTGTGGTTACAGGTATGAGCCACCATGCCCAGACTAAAAAAATATAAAACTTATGGGCTTATATGAGGTGTGGTAGTCATCAAAGGAGAAGAGAAGAGGTAGTCACACATTTGTTTATTGTCCAACTGGCACATGGGAAGATTCTAGTGTCCAGGCTCCATTGTCTCCTGTTGAGGTCCAGTAGCCATTGCTTCCATTCTTCATTATCTAATGTGCTGGTTCAGGCTAATTTCATGTCTTCCACCACCAGGAGAAAGGGAGCCACACAGTTTGCTTTTATTTTTTTTTTCTCTTTTTTTTTTTTTTTTGAGATGGAGTCTTGCTCTGTTGCCCAGGCTGGAGTGCAGTGGCACGATCTCGGCTCACTGCAAGCTCCGCCTCCTGGGTTCACGCCATTCTCCTGCCTCAGCCTCCCGAGTAGCTGGGACTACAGGCGCCTGCCACCAGCCCGGCTATTTTTTGGTATTTTTAGTAGAGATGGGGTTTCACCGTGTTAGCCAGCATGGAAGCCACACTGTTTTTATTCATAATGCCATGCTCTTTGGAACCTCTTTGCATTGAGACAATGTAGGCCTTCTTGCCTTTGCAATCCCCAATGCCATTTACATCATCAATTCTGCTGCTGCCCCATTCATTGGACTGGCCATGAACCCTGGCTTCTGATGACTCTCTCAAAGGTCATGACTGTGTGTCCACGATGGTGGCCACAAATGGAAGTCTCACTCAGCATCTGCAGGGAGATGTGAATGGTAATTTGTTTTCTGGTCTTGTTAAATTTACCGTTTGGAACTTTAGAGCGTAAACGTAGAAAAGCATATCTTCTGAGTATATCTTCTTCTGGAATCTTTAGGTGGTAACTGCCAGAACTCATAGTATGTTGACCTCACCTCTGCCTTCCACACACCACTACCAATGAGGAATTAGGAGTGCATGAGAAGAGCGTCCAAGAAGAGTGTCCTCATTCATGCAAGGCTTAAGAGGGAAAGCTTGTCAACATCACCATGTCAACCAGTGGTAGGTGAGCTCACCAACTGGAAAGGCCCATTGGTGTGGGGATGAATGGTCTTGAAAAAGCCCTTCCAGAGATAGGTGTGGGCACCCAAGAGGATTGCCTAGTGTGTGGTATGAAGCTAGTAGACGTTGTGGGGTGACTGCATTAGGAGACACAATGTATAGGATGTCAGCTGCCACCCCCACTATCCTAAGATGCTGTAGACCAGAGGTAGCATGGTGAGGGGCGTATGGGTGGGTGAGAGCCTGGCACGGGCCCCCAGTGTTTAGTTTAATAGTAGTCCAGAAATTTGACGTTGTCTTGTGCCCCGCTTGAGTGAGAATCATCAAAATTGGTGTGTTCGCCCTATTCTACTTGTCAATCTTGTGCAATCCCATCAAAGAAATACTGTGCCAGCTGGCAGGGAGCTATCTGCTGGTCTCCTGGAATTGCCACCTCCCAGATGACCCATGCATGAGATTCAGGGCTCCTCTGGGCAGCTAGAGGACACGTGGGATAGTGGGCTGGAGAACAACCTGGAGGGGAAACCCTGGGGGCAAAGGGGGTCCATGAGGTAGGCCTTGAGCATCCCACCAATCACTACTGCAGACCCTGCCCTCCCAGGGAGGGGACTTAGGCCACTTAAACCTGGGGCCTAGAGCAGGACTCTCACTTCCCGCATCCCAGGGGGGCCCTGGTACTTTCTATGTGCCTTGCAGTGTTCTGAATGCTTCACGTAAATTAGCTCATTTAATCCTCATGGTGCCCTGGGAGGTATGAACTGCTATTATCATCATCTTCACTATTTCACAGCTGTGAAAACTGAGAAGCGGTTAAGTGTGTGCTAAGGCAACCCAGCTAGTAAGTAGCTGACTGGTATTTCAACCCAGGCAGCTTGATTGCAGATTGCTACCTTAATCCCCTGCTATGCTGTTTCTCACTGTTTGAATTCTGCTAAAGACAAGACAAGGCACACTGCAAAAAGTTGCTTTTTATGAACATATTACCACTACTTTACATTCACATGACCTTTAATCATGTAGTCAACATTTGTCTTCCCCACTGCATGCTGCATTCCAATCCCACTATCCCAATTCTAACAGTATCCTGATTTCTTATTCAGAAATTATCTTTTTCTCATAGGCATGGTCAAAGTGTTCTGTCTTTCCACTATATAGCCAAAGGAGTCCCTTCCAGAACCTTCTTCTTAATATTACAGTGCATTTCAAAGTGAGCAAGTGAGAGTCTGATTGAGCAAGTCAGCTTTTACCCAGGACTTCCAGTCATGAGCATAGTGACTCAGAGATGGAAAAATGGCCCAAGAGCAGTGGACCCTGCTATGTTGTGCATGTTTGTCCCCTCCAAATTTCATGTTGAAATATTCCCATTGCTGGAGGTGGGGCCTGGTGGGAGGTATTGGATCATGGGGGTGGATTTCTCATGAATGGTTTAGTGCCATCCTCTTGGTGATCACCGAGCCCTTACTCAGTCAGCTCATGTGAGATCTGGTTGTTTAAAAGTCTGGGACTTCCCCCGTCTCTGTCTCTTGCTCTTGCCACATGATGTGCCTGCTCCTACTTTGCCTTCTGCCATGATTTTACAGTGCCTGATGCCCTCACCAGAAGCAGATGCCAGAGCCATGCTGGCACAACCTGCAGAACCATGAGCCAATTCAACCTCTTTTCTTTATAAATTAACCAGTCTCAGGTGTTTCTTTATAACCACGCAAAAAATAACCGGACACAGACCCTGACGAACATTCTCTATCAGTTCCTTGATTCCCGATCCTTGTTCCTGCCTGACTTTACAGCCTTCCCATAAATTGTGGAAGCCTCCAGATACCCTTCTAGTGAATCCCTTTTTTCCCTTTTGCTGGCTAAACCAATTTCTGTTGCTTGCCACCAAAGAACTGTAACTGATATAGCATATGGTCTCATGTGATTCTCACTAACCAGATTGGAGTGGGGAGGCGGTATCACCATCCCTGTTTTATAGATAGAAAACTGTTCAGAGGGACTGAATAAGTTGCTCAAAAGTACACAGTGAGTAAGGGACAGAGTCAGGATTTGTTCCCACGGTATCGACCTCTGCTTCAGAGGGCAAAGATAATCTTGATTTTCTTTCATTTCTTTATTTTCTTTCATTACTTTTCCATTTCCATTAGTGGCAGAGCATGGCTTAAATACCATCGCATCTTAGTCAATGGCGGAAGCTCTCTGAGCTTTATTCCCTCACTGATAAATGGGGATGATGATAGTAACTACCTGAAAAAAAAAAACAAAAACAAAACCCGTTGTGAGGATCATGTAAGAGAATGACCTTGGAACATCCTTGGCACAGTGCTTGGCATGCAATATGTACTTGATACATGTAATTCCCATGTCAGGAGTGACAAGATAGAATTCAAGATTCCTGGACATTGTTTAGGCAATTCTAATACACTTAAAGTCCCTTAACGCTAGAAAATTGGTTGAAGAGCCCTCAGAACAACAGTTCTAGTTGGGTTTGACCAGGATGCTACATCCACCCCTGTGGGTTCCCCAGTGAAGATTTTTGCAGTGGTCCACCAAAACTTCGTTGGGTCGTGCCTTTGAGCAAGGAGATGTATTGCACTGTGGAGCAATAAGGAGGCAATGGGATGGGATGGGGAGAGCTGAGTTCTCACAGGAGGAAACGTGGTTTGAATCCTGACTCCACTCCTTCTGGGCTTTATGATTGGACAAATAGTTTAAGTTCTTGGCAACACTATTCTCACTTAGAAAATGGGCATAACATAGTTGTCATCCGGAGGCTTCCTTGTTCCAGGGGATCTGGAGGAACTCTGACCTCAGTTCCCCTAGTTCTAGGGTTGTGGCCATCCAGCCCTTGGATGTCATAATACTTTTGTGAATTCTTGGGAGACTTCAGTGCAGGCACCCTCTGTTGGAAGAGGAGTGAAGAGAAACCTAAAAAGAGTCTACTCAAAAGGTTCTTTGAAATGGGTACAGACTGTCTTAAAACCAGAAGAGACTGAGATGCCGTATTGGGCAAGTTTGTTTTGACTTCCTCTGGGCTCCAGACCTGTGCTGTCCAGTTGAACTTTCTGTGAGGATGATCGTGGTGTGTGTCTGCCCTGTTCAATATGGTAGCCACTAGCCACATGGGTCAATTTTACTGAGCACTTGAAATGTGGCTCAGCCAAATGAGGCCCTGAATTTATAATTTTCTTTAATTTTAATTGATTACAATGTAAATGGAAATAGTCACACGTGGTTCATGGTTACCATACAGGGGAGGAGGCTCTAGAGGGAGAAGATGCCAGTTATGGAAAACAAAGAAGCTCTACTTGTTACCTGAGTGGTAGAGTTTAAATTAGTAATCCTGCCATATGTAGGGTGTGGCCTCTATTTCTGAGATTGTAGGTGACGGGCATGCAGAGGGCCAGGACCATGAGGCTGGGGCAGAAATGGGGAGCAGAGAGGAGCAGGGGCAACCCCAGTAACAAGAAAGGAAGGGCCATAGGATGTGATCACCAGGGTCCCTTCACAGGTTATTGAGTTTTTAAAAAAACAGGACGGGGTATCACTATGTTTCCCAGGGTGGTCTTGAACTCCTGGGCTCAAGGGATCTTTCTGCCTGAGCCTCCTGAGTAGCTGGGATTATAGGCATGCACCATTGTGCCTGGCAATTTTTGAAAGAACCAAACTTCTTTACAGAGAGGAAAGTAAACTCAGAAAGCAGGTGGGGGAGAAACTCAGCCAAAAGAGATAAAAAGCTACTTGAAAAGTTCTATTTTGAGCCAAAAGATACTGTATGTAAACAAGAAGAGAGTGAGATGCCTTAATTGGCAAATTTAAATCTCTATTTCTACCCATCCCATCTGCCCACCGCATTGACCCAGGGTTCAAAGAGCAGGATTAAGATCAGTTATAGAAAATAAAGGTACATTTTCCTATATAAATGAACATAGCATGCTAAATATTTTTTTATTTAATTATAATAATTGCATATTTATTTATGTAATCACTCAGTTAATGTCTGTTGCCTTCTTGGTTGTAAACTCCCCGAGGGCAAGGGTTATGTTTGCTGTTCTCACGGTTGGATAAAAGACCAGGTGGAGTATTTGGCACAAGGGTTGTGTGCTTGGGACACATTTTCTGAAAAAAACAAGCTTAGTCTAGTGATGAGCACCCAGCAGTTATTCAGTGATTTAATTTTCCAGCCTCATATAGCAACGGCCCTTAAATAGAGTAGTCAAAATGTGTTTTTGTTACGTGCCACCTGGTAAAGACCACTGGATTCATTTGTCTGTAATCTTGACAAATAGTAATTTTTTTAAGTGATACGATCTTGCTACACCTTGCTGTAGCCTGCTACAGCTCAGGCTAGACTTGAACCCCTAGCCTTAAGCGACCTTTCTGCCTCAGCCTTCTGAGTAGCTAGAATTACAGACACAACACCATGCTGGCTGACAAATGGTAATTTTTGTCTTCAATAGGTTAAGAGGAATGGTTACTTAAAGACATAGTCAATTGGATATCTGTTTATCAGATTAAGTAATCAAAATAAATTTATGTAACAAGTTAGAAAGGATTTTAATATTATCTGTGGTCAAGTTTTCTCCAGGTTTTCAAAGAGTCAAAGATTTTTTTGCCATCAATATATAAATGCATACTATTGTTTTCTTTGTTTTTCATTAAATTAACTCAAAAAATCAAGCTTAATTCCAATCTTGGCATCTTGTTTCACAAGAACGTCTACAAAATCAAAGATTTGCTGTGCAAAATTTTTTTCTAATCCAAGCTAAAACAAACACATCCCTAGCAGAGAGCAGAACCATTGTGTCTGCTACCTGAATTCTGAGTACCACACTTCGGGTGAATCCCAAATGCTTAACTGTTGAAGTGATGTTTTATGGATTGAGCCTCTTTGTTAAATATGGTAGGTCCAGGGTCTCTGAACTGGAAACTGTGGGGTCCTCTACCGGGTGGGAAAAGAAGTAGCTGGTTAGGGTGATTGACAGTGTTTCCAGTTTCCTCAGGACTTTGCTGGTATTGGCACTAAAAGTCCCACTCCCTGGGAACCCATAGTCCTGGGCAAACCGAATGGTTGGTCACCCTATAGCTGGCATAATCATAATTTTAAGCCACCATCTTTTTAGAGATGGCTTGGTTAGTCCAAACACCTTGGCAAAGAGAGAAAAAATAAAAATAATCCTAGACTTGGAGGTAGAAAAACTGGGTTTAAGAACTGACTCGTGGCCAGCTCACACCTGCAGTCCCAGCACTTTGGGAGGCCCAGTGGGGAGGATCGCTTGAGGACAGGAGTTTGAGACCAGCTGGGGTAACATAGTGAGACCTCATCTCTACAAAAAGTAAAATCACCTGGGGGTGTTGTGATGTGCGCCTGTAGTCTCAGTGACTGGAGAGGCTGAGGTAGGAGGATTGCTTGAATCCAGGAGTTTGAGGCTGCAGTGAGCTATAATGGTCACTTCACTCCAACCTAGGCAACAGAGCTAGGTCTTATCTCTGAAGAAAAAAACAAAACAAAACAAAAATTGTACTGCTAATTTGCTACTTGTTTTGATTTGGGGTTCCTCAGAGGTAGAGGAGACACAAATTTGAGTACAACTAGTTTATTGGGTGGTAATCCCAGGAAACACCCATAAAGAAGTAGGGATGTTAGACTAGTAGTGAGCCAAGAAAGGGTACACTATTAAGCAGGTTACCACTGTGGGTAACTGGAGTTTAATCCCAAGTGGATGTGGAAAGCATGCACGCCCCTCCCACCTCTCCCACCAAGGGGGAGAGGGAGCTGGGGTATTTACACCCTAGTCCTGTTAGTCATTGGTTGAGAGATGTTCCTGGGGATGTTAATTCTCCCATACTTTTGGCTTGCCCTGAGTGCATGAGCAGAGTGGGTTCCTGCCACCAGGGAAACTCCTTCAGCAGAGAGGGGACGCTGGCAGAGGGTATTCACCCTAGTGAATACTATTAGGTTGATGCAAAAGTAATTGCGGTTTTTGCCATTACTTTTGCACCAGCTGAGTAAAATGGAAAGGCCTTTTAGAGGCTGTGAGCCAGGCACCATGTCTGTTATAGGGACTGTGGGCAAGCACTTTCCCTTCTTGAGTTATATTTTTTCCATGAATCATATGAGAAGTGGGAGTTTGATTAATGCTTCCTAAAGTGTGAGACAGAGACCTGCCAATATGGGAGATGATTTTGGTGCCACATGGACACTAGCTTTAAATAGCAGGGAATCACAGGGAGGAAGTGTTCTCATCTCTCATTCATCCCTCCAGATATATTGACGAGAAAGTCTCCATCAGGTGTTCCTTTGACCCAAACCCCTCTCTTCTCTTTTAATCTCCCTCTTTTAACAGAAGAAAGCAGTCTTCAATCCAAATTATAGTATCTGGCGTGTAATAATACGATTTTAAAACATTTAATTTATTTTTATGGCTAGTGTCTATATATGAAATATGATCTTAGCCCTCCTTTATTTAAAGTCAAGCTGGTTAAAGACAAACATTAAGTCAGTAACTGGACACATGGGATGTTAATGTGATGAAAATTATGATGGTGAGATATTGGATAATTCTAAATGTTCTCCTTGTTCAAAAAATTCAATGTTTCTGTGTTTGTTTGAGAACCTTGTTTTGTGACGCTTCCTGTTGTTGACTTTTCTGATCCTATGTTGAACCTTCTCCACATGCTAGGTTTAAAAATCTTTTCCATGTCAGGTGCAGTGGCTCATGCCTGTAATCCTAGCACTTTGGGAGGCCGAGGTGAGTGGATCATTTGAGGTCAGGAGTTTGAGACTAGCCTGGTCAACATGGTGAAACCCCATCTCTACTAAAAATACAAAAATTAGCCAGGCATGGTGGCATACACATGTAATCTCAGCTGCTCTGGAGTCTGAGACTTGAAACTGGGAGATGGAGGTTGTAGTGAGCCGAGATCGTGCCACCGCACTCCAGCCTGGGTGACAGAGTGAGACTCCATTTCAAAAAAATAAAAGAAAATAAAAATTAAAAATCTTTTTCTGAACTTCACTCATGTGGTATGTTATTTCATGTACTAAACAGAGACCAACTATGATGAATGGTTATATAAAGATCGCCAGTCCTTGGTACTTTTCTGAGATATGCTGCAGCAGGCTTTCTCAGAGTCTCTCAGTTCTGCCTAAAGAGGGGTTTTGATTTGGTTGTTACTGTCATCTGCATCAGGCCACGAGATGACATCAGCAGATTTTTGCCAAAGCCCAAAAAAGATAAATATTTAAGAAGTATTTAAGAGGGGGTAAATGTGTCCCCATCTTACAATAATTCGGGATCATGCTTGCATTCAAGGATTTCTAAACAAAGGATGGTATTTTAATAAGAAAAATGATTGTGGTTCCAGTTTTGATGTGATTTGAGAAGAAAACGATATTTTAAAGACTGACCAAAATTGCATTTAATAGCTGAAAAGAAAAAACACTTAAAAATATAAGGGCCTTAACAAAGAATGTTGTGATTTAAAGCAATGCATTCTAAGCATAGTCTGTTTTATCCATAGCAAATGTGAGATGCAGTATTTCCTGGAAATAGGTCAAATTCTGAGTATTTTGCATAAACAATGTATTCCACTAGAGGGCGATATTTAGTTGTGTATTTAACATTCTTTTTATAAAAATAAAAAAGGCTATAAGACGATGAATTCTGATATGATTCTTGCTGAGCATGTTATGAAATTTCCTCCCAGACCTTGTTTTATTTTCAGCTTATATGTGTGAAATTTCACTTTAAGAAGTATACATGACCCTGAATCTTTCAATATGTATACAGTCCCAGCGGTATTATGGTACAGTAGAAGCAAAAGACATCAGTTTAAATTATCGTAATCCCAGAGGTCTTTTGACTATTGTTTCTCTTTATATTTTACTGCATGAAGAAAATTTATTGTAAATATTAATATTGTCTGTTTAGAGATTATGTGAAAAGACAAAGAGAGGGAGTGTGGCTCTGGATGGGTGATCCTGTCAGTTTTTCGGGGTGACTTTTGTTATCGAAAACAATTTACAGGAGAGTCTTTCAGTTTGTTTTTCAGGATTTCAGTCTCTTAAGCTCATATTGTCTCCGTAATAGTCATGGCCTACATTTCTTTGATTCTAGTTCTTCTAGACTCATTGCCTTTCTTTTTTCCCTCTGGTTTCACAGACTATGTTGTATGAGATGCTAATTTTTTTTTTTTTTTGAGATGGAGTTTCACTCTTGTTGCCCAGGCTGGAGTGCAATGGCATGATCTCGGCTCCCTGCAATCTCCAAGGGGTTCAAAGGATTCTTCTGCCTGAGCCTCCTCAGTAGCTGGGATTATAGGCACCTGCCACCACACCCGGCTAATTTTTGTATTTTTTAGTAGAGATGGAGTTTCACCATATTGGACCAGGCTGATCTTGAACTCTTGACCTCAGGTGATCTGCCTGCCTCGGCCTCCCAAAGTGCTGGGATTACAGTCATGAACCACTGTGCCTGGTGGATGCTAGTATTCTTAAAACCACACTGGGCTACACTACCTTTAAAAACAAATTATGACTTTACCTCTAATTTTCAGAAAAAATAATCAACAGGATTTTCTCAATTTACATTATTTCACTGCTTTACATTTTTCTTAAATGGTTTTAGGTTTAGGCTGTAGCTCAATATGATATTGATGTAATGCAGACATGTAAAAGTTATTTAAACTTAATACATGTCTGCGTTTTATCAATATACATTTATTTTCATGTTGTTGTACAAAAGACTTCATTAACATGTTTGGGAATTCTCTAACTTTGTCCTGAAGTTACCATTCTTTTTTAATTTTTATAATTACACATATGTTACAGAAACATGTTTTCATAAAAATTCAAACCATAAGCATTTCATAATATGATTCTTAACATAGAGTCAAAAATGATAGTTCCTCTTCATTCTTTCCTGCATATCCTCTTCCTTCCCCAGAATAGTCACTGTTCAGATTTAAATGTGGATCTTCAGACATTTCCTGTGCACATGTGTAGCTGAAAAGGAAATCTTTAGTTTTCATTATTTTTTTCTGATGGAATCATAGTCTATGTATTGATATATTGCTTTTCTTAGTGAACAATGTGCCTTGGCTGTCTCTTCATTTCACTACCTGTAGGTCTAGCCTATTCTTTATAACTGTTGAAGAATATTCTGTAGTCTATATGGATGTTCTTTCATTTATTTAGCCAGGGATTGAAGGTGGAGCCACTTGTTCTCTCTCTGTCTATCTGTCTATCTATCTATCTATCTACACACACACACGCACACATATATATGTGTATATATATATATTTGTTTTGTTTTGTGTTTTTTTGAGACAGAGTCTTACTCTGTTGCCCAGGCTGGAGTGCAGTGCCACGATCTCAGGTCACTGCAACCTCCACCTTCAGGAAGCAAATGATTCTCCTGTCTCAGCCTCCCATGTAGCTGGGACTACAGGTGTGTGCCACCACACCTGTCTAATTCTTATATTTTTTGTAGAGACAGGGATTCACCATGTTGCCCAGGCTGGTCTTGAACTCCTGAGCTCAAGCGATCCACCCATCTTGGCCTCCCAAAGTGCTGGGATTACAGGAGTGAGCCACTGCGCCAGGCCCACTTGTTGAATATTTTTAACAGCTTTGCAAGAGACATCCTTGTTTACACACCTGTGGGTGTGTCTGTAGAATCTCTAGCAGAGTCTCTCGATCACAGGGTGGGTTTACATTTTTGGTCAGCATTTCTGTCCTCAGAACCATGTTTTCTCCTTTCTTTCTTTCTTTTTTTTTTTTTGAGATGCAGCTTCGCTCTTGTTGCCCAGACTGGAGTACCATGGCACAGTCTCGGCTCACTGCAACCTCTGCCTCCCGGGTTCAAGCGATTCTCCTGTCTCAGCCTCCCGAGTAGCTGGGATTACAGGCACACGCCACTATGCCCCGCTAATTTCATATTTTTAGTAGAGATGGGGTTTCTCCATGTTGGTCAGGCTGGTCTCGAACTCCCAACCTCAGATGATCTGCCCACCTCAGCTTCCCACAGTTCTGGGATTACAGGCGTGAGCCACCGCGCCCAGCTTTCTCATTTCTTAACATCAGAAATAACTTATTAAAGTTCTGACCTGGGAGACAGTCATGGAAGTTTTCTTGAGGACCCACCTGACGCCTGTGAGGAGGTGGGACAGCTTCTGCGGTGCCACGTGTGGATTTCATGGAAAACCTCAAGCCCCAGTTTCAAGGATATCGCTAGGTTCAAGCAGGTTCAATTTCTTAGAAGTGGCATTGGAGACCATTATTCTGTTTTTTTTTTTTTTTTTTTTTTTTGAGACGGAGTCTTGCTCTGGAGTGCAGTGGCCGGATCTCAGCTCACTGCAAGCTCCGCCTCCCGGGTTTACGCCATTCTCCTGCCTCAGCCTCCTGAGTAGCTGGGACTACAGGCGCCTGCCACCTCGCCCGGCTAGTTTTTGTATTTTTTAGTAGAGACGGGGTTTCACCGTGTTAGCCAGGATGGTCTCGATCTCCTGACCTCGTGATCCGCCCGTCTCGGCCTCCCAAAGTGCTGGGATTACAGGCTTGAGCCACCGCGCCCGGCCAATTATTCTGATAAGGTAAACCTTCCTTGGTTAAAGACAACATGAGAATTCAAATCCGTGAACATTTGTTGAGTACCTAACCTGTGTAAGCTGCTCTGTTAGTCAGGGCTTGAAATTAAAAATGAGTTTTAAATAGAGTCTGTGCCCACAAAGAGGGCAGCAGCACCAGCAGAGATGAGATGTATACACAATTAAATCTAATCCCAGGCCATGCAAGCCAGAGACAGTGGGGCTGGCCAGAGGTCTTGTGAGTTGCTAAGCTGGGTAGGAAAAATGAGGATAGGTGGGAGAGAGACAAAGTAAATGAAAGAGGAGGGGGAGGAGATATTGACTTGAAAACGAATGGGAGAGATAAAAGAATGAGAGAGAGGAGAATGAGAGAGAGAAAACAAATAAATGGGGAGGAAGGAAGAAGAGACAGCAGATGGGTCTTGAAAGGTGGGCAGATCCTCCACTAGTGATGACGAAGGGAGAGAGGGGGGCGATGGTATAGTAGAAGATTAAAGAAATAAAAGCAATGTAAAAATCCTGTTAATTTAACCTCACCAAGGCAACCACTACTCTTCTTGTGGTGTATTTCTTTTCCAATGCATATTTTATAATATTAAAAAAGTTATAAAAATAAAATTTTTATAATACACAGGGCCCACACATCCCAGCTTTGGGAATACCCCCCGGGGGTCCCATCCTGCTGACAAGAATGGGTGCAGAAGCCCTCCCCAACACCCTCCAGAGCTCTCTGGAAAGGGCCTGATTGCCCGTTCAGATGGAGCTCTGATTGCTAATATTATAAAAGTAGATCCTCCTTCTCAAGGGCAGGGATAGTTTGGTCTTTGAGACACACAGATGCCCAATCACCATTTCTGGGAGGCACCATCCAGTGCAGCAAAGAGAAAGTCAAGCAAATTGAATGCCTATATCAAAACATGTTCATATCTGTCTACACTTGTCAAGTTATCAATCAACACCATTAGGTGATTTTTCATCACAGGCCTCCCTCGTTGCAGTGCAGAAAAAAATGGAAAGGAATGGCTGGAAGAATTCTGGATTAAGGAAGACGTTCCTGTTCATTCATTAAGCACTTTTTTTTAAGTTACAAAAAAACTAATCTTTATTTTTAACGTTATACGTTTCAGCTGGTTGTGGCAACATCAGGTAGACACCCCAAGTGGAAGAGAAGCAGAGAGGCCTTGGCATGATTTCAGGTTTCAGACTCCCTCATGGTCTTTAGAAACATCCTTCTGGGGCTTCTGCTCCAAACTTTTTTTTTTTTTTTTTTTTTTTCTTTTTAGTGTTGTAGGTACCAGGAGGACAGGGACCATGTCTGTTTGAGAATGTTTGTCTTCCATCCTGGGGAAAGTCATCCTCCACATAAGAATGAATCAAATGTCGCCTTAGAAATGTAGCAAGAAGCAGAAAACAAGTTGATTTTTTTTCTGATTGGATACAGTTTGAAACTTCAGATTCTACAATATGTTTTACGTTTAATTTTTAATGGAGTGTAGTTTGGACCAATATTTTGACAGTCAGAAGAGAGACCATTTTAGAGAGAGGAATCAGCTTGTATAAAAGGGAGATAATTGATGTATTGGGGGTAGATGAGGAGGAACTCCAGATTTCCTGACTTAGATAGAACAGATGGAAGCTTCTGAACATCTAAAGGTGTCATAGACATGGATCTGGTCCTCAGGAATTGTACATTTGCTGTTTCTTTTGGTTGTTCAAACCACTGTGTGTGTGTGTGTGTGTGCACATTTTTCTTAGGCTTAGAAAATGTCCCAGATGTCTTTGTCATCCACTGTAGCAGACAGAGGCTCACCTTCCCAGCCTCTCTTGCAGCTAGGGTGCAGCTACAGCCAGACACCCCACCCCTGACCCTGAGCTTCTTTCTAGTGAGCTGAAGTAGGCACCATGTGGAACCCACACTGGGGAGTGCAATGGGAGCTCCACCCAGGTTCTGGAGCCAGCAGCTCCAGGGGCTTTCGTGATGGTGTTCAGAGCCACACGGTGACACAGGTGGTGCAAGCCCCTGGGTCTGAGTCTAGAGGGGTTCCGTGGTGTTCATCATGAGGTAGTTCTTCAGGAGCTTTTGGATGTGTTTCCTGGCTGAGCTGGTTCTCTGTTTCTCATGGAGATTGTCTGATCACAAAATATCCTTTATTAAATTCCATTTCCACTCGAAGTAGCCAGAGGTGGTTTCTGTTGCTTACAACTCTGATTCTTGACTTTAGGATGGGTGCATGCCAGAGTGGTGAGAGAAGACGCGGGGGAGAAGCATTTTTTTTTTTTTTTTTTTGAGACGGAGTCTTGCTCTGTCTCCCAGGCTGGAGTTGCAGTGGCCGGACCTCAGCTCACTGCAAGCTCCGCCTCCCGGGTTCACGCCATTCTCCTGCCTCAGCCTCCCGAGTAGCTGGGACTACAGGCGCCGCCACCTCGCCCGGCTAGTTTTTTGTATTTTTTAGTAGAGACGGGGTTTCACCATGTTCACCAGGATGGTCTCGATCTCCTGACCTCATGATCCACCCGTCTCGGCCTCCCAAAGTGCTAGGATTACAGGCTTGAGCCACCGCGCCCGGCGGGAGAAGCATTTTTGATAGAAGTTGACACTGAACAAATGCCTCTATGGGCATTGGCTAGGGTAACAAAATTTAATACCCTAAGGCAATTTGTAGAAAAATAAATTAATTATATGAAAAATTATGCAGCCTCAGTAAAAATGAAATTGCAAATAAAATCAGGTATTAATTTTATTTCAGAGAGGTGGAAAACGTTAAAAAGAAAATTCTCAGTGCTGGTGAGAATGTGAGAAAGTGGACACTCGAGGTTCCATCAATGCAAACTTTCTGCAATAAGTGCCACAAATACTTCTTGTCCATGTGCTTTGATCCAGCAATTACACTTGTGGGAATTAACCTAGGTAAATAATTGGATAAGTGCATTAAGATGTATGTGCCAGGATTCTCATTGCACTGTTGTTTATTTCAGTGAAAAACTGAAAGCACTCAACTGCTTATCAGTAGGGGCTTGACCAAATAAATTCTTATACCATGCAGGATGTATGTATTAATGCACAATGTAGTTAGGTATTGATATGTTTTGGCTGTGTCCCCACCCAAATCCCATCTTGAATTGTAGCTCCCATGATTCCTATGTGTTGTGGAAGGGACCCACTGGGAGATAATTGAATCATGGGGGCGGTTCCTCCATACTGTTCCTGTGGTAGTGGATAAGTCTTACGAGATCTGATGGTTTTATAAGAGGTTTCCCCTTTCACTATGCTTTCATTCTCTCTTGTCTGCCACCATGGAAGATGTGCCTTTCGCCTTCGGCCATGACTGTAAGGGCTCCCCAGCCGTGTGGAACTGTGAGTCTAGTAAACTACTTTTTCTTTATAAATTGCCTAGTCTTGGGTATGTCTTTATCAGTAGCATGAAGACAGACTAATACAGGTATTTCGGCCTGCCAACAGGTAAGCTAATCTTTATCACTGTGGAAATATGTCCACAAAATATTGTCATATGAAATCCTGTTAATAACGGATGTGTGTATGTTGGGGCTTGAGTGGGGCCTAATAAAGTAATATTCTTCTTTCTTGTCTACGTTTTGAATCAATTGAGAGAGAACCACAAAAGAGAGATGGTGATAAAAACATCATCTTCATTACAGATAAAAGTTTTATTGGAGGATGTAGCTTAGGAGTGTATCCACATGGGCTCATTATAGCCCACCCAGGCAAAAGTCATGATTGTGGAAGATTGTTGCCTCAAAAATTGCTTGGCTCTGGGGCAGAGAAGAAAGGGAGCAAATTGCGAATAGCCTTTTAGCGTGTTAGCTTACCTAGTTGAGACATGTGGACAAATGGCTATCACCCATTGATATGGTTTGACTCTATGTCCCCACCCAAATCTCATGTCAAATTGTAATCCCCATGTGTCAGAGGAGGGGCCTGGTGGGAGGTCCCATGGATCCAGCCCCATTGGATCATGGGGGCTGATTTCCCCTTTGCTGTTCTCATGATAGTGACTGTGTTCTCATGAAATCTGATGGTTTAAAAATGTGTGGCACTTCCCCCTTCAGTCTCTCTCTCCTGCTCCACCATGCAAAGATGTGCTTGCTTCCCCTTTGCCTTCCACCATGATTGTAAGTTTCCTGAGGCTTCCTTGCCATGCTTCCTGTTAAGGATGTAGAACTGGGAGTCAATTAAACCTCTTTTCTTCATAAATTACCCACTTTCAGTTAGTTCTTTATAGCAGTGTAAAAATGGACTAATACGCCCATCAATCAATTAACTCACTCCTTTGTGGGGTAGGGACAGGAGTCTTACCATGATCGTGGTCCCTCCATAGGGAAACATGAGGAATAGAGAATAAGTGTTCCTGCCCTTAGCATTATCATGTGATTCCATTTTTGTTTGAAGACATGTATGGATGTTTGCATAAAAAGATACAAAAATAAGCCTGAGATGGATGTGTGAGAAGTAGGCTTCCCCCATGGGCTGGGACTATGAGAGGGATTTTCAATGTCTCTTTAAAAGTCAAATGACTTTTAAAAATAAACAATAATATCTTTCATGAGGAAAAAACCCAGAAATATGTTTCCTTTAGAAAACTAAGTTTCTGTTCGTGCTGTATGTAATTCATACTCTATGTAAATGATATTTTGTTATGCAGCTGGTATTTTTTACAATCAGCTGAACACTGAAAATCAATAGATACAGGTTCCGTGATGAAAATAATTACTGGGATTCTTTTTCATGCATTCTTTGATGTCCTTTCAATGTCTGGATGTAAATCAAGTTCCTCCTATGCCTTCACTCAGATCCCCTTTACAAATTCTCTTTATTAAAACGACTTCTCATATTTTCATTGTTCCTTGAGTGAGAAGTCATACTTAGTACGTTCATTTGCTATGTAAACATTTGAGTTACAGGTAGGTATCAGGATTGAAAAACAAAGGCATTTACAAACAATTGTTCTTTGGGAGTGCCTGAAGACAGTACATTTGGGATCTGGTAAACCTGCCTCCCAGATTTTGCTATGATAGGGAACTGTTTCAGATGCAGTTCAGCTACATTCAAAAGAAAATAAAATTAAAAGAAAAAAAAGGAAGAAAAAGAAGAAGGCAAATGATTGGCAGAAGAGGATTACTGGTCTTTTTCACTTACCTTTTCATTTCCCCCTGCTCAATCAGCTTGCATTTCAGACTAAAAATAAATTGATTTAAACCCACACCTGAAAAATCAGTGAACTTTCCGAGGTAATAACCAGGAGGATTGTATCTTTTGTTTTCAGACTTTCAGTATCAAAATCTGCTACTTCTACTTCCACTGCCCTTTATTGAAATCCTACCTTGTCCCAGGCACATAGTAGACAATGGTTGCTGTTCATCCAATCTCTCTCTTCTTCCTTACTAGTGGAACTCCAACTTTTTTCAAGCATGCAGTGTGTCCAGATAACAAGCATGCCCTTCCCCCATCTCTCTTGCATCCAGGGGTGGCCATCTGGTGCAGTTCTAATCAGTAAGGTTGAAGCTGGGCTTTCTGTGAAAACTTCTGCTTTCCTGGTACATATGCAGTCCCTTCCTTCTCTCCCCACCTACACTGTCCCTTGGCCTTTCTCATCCTTCACATCTGGAATCTAGATGTGAGGCCTGGAGGAGACGCAGCCATCTTGTGACCAGGGGGATCCATGCCTCATACTGAGGGGGTTGGAGCAGAAAGAAGGAAGGTCAGGATCCTAGGTGGCCTCATTGACCAGCCCTGGCCTGTCAACTTCCAGACTTCCTGTTGCATAAGACAAATACATTCTCTACGTTTTAAACCCCTGGCTTAGAGTTTTCTGTTATTTGCAATGAAAAGCATTCGTTTTAAAATATGGAGGTGAAATTCACAGATTATAAAATTAACCGTCTTAAAAAGAACAGCTGAGTGACATTTAGTATGTTCATAACATTGTGCACCCACTATCTCTATCTAGTTCCTAAACCTTTTAACCCCAATATCAAAAGGGTTCTTACCTGACCCAAGTGTGAGGCCAATATTGTCTTATGGAAACTTCCATCAGTTCTAATGAAGCAGGTATTAGTGGTGGACATTTTTTCTGCCCCGTGTGCATCCTCCCTTGTCCAGGTAACTGACATCATTTTCCTCTGGAGAACTTTCTCTTCCTTGGGATCCATCCCTGTGGTTTGAGTAGCCCTGATGTCATCCATGGCTCCACCAGGCATGAGCACATGGACAATCAGAGCACCACTGAATGGGGAGCGTTTAGGGATGGGGACGTGATACAATTTGGGCCTAAGTTTGAATGGCTGGGGAGGGGAGTTCTATTCCTGGCTAACACAGTGAAACCCCGTCTCTACTAAAAAATACAAAAAAACTAGCCGGGCGAGGTGGCGGGCGCCTGTAGTCCCAGCTACTCAGGAGGCTGAGGCAGGAGAATGGCGTAAATCCGGGAGGCGGAGCTTGCAGTGAGCCGAGATCCGGCCACTGCACTCCAGCCTGGGCGACAGAGCGAGACTCCGCCTCAAAAAAAAACAAAAAAAAAAAAAACAAAAAAAAACAAACAAAAAAGAAAACAGGGAAGCCAAGAGCAGCTGGCCACCAGAGGGAGCTGGTCAGCCTGAGGGTGAAGCTGATGTGGTGAGGGCTGAGCTAAGAGATCTAAGGTACTGGTGGGAGTTTGGAGCTCCCAAATCGGGCTGTGCTGGTAGCCAGCTCTTTCTTCAATACTTTTTTTTTTTTGAGACAGAGTCTCGCTCTGTCGCCCAGGCTGGAGTGCAGTGGTGCGATCTCGGCTCACTGCAAGCTCCGCTCCCTGGTTCACGCCGTTCTTCTGCCTCAGCCTCCTGAGTAGCTGGGACTACAGGCGCCCGCCACCACGCCTGGCTAATTTTTTTTTTAAATTATACTTTAAGTTCTCGGGTACATGTGCACACAGCGTGCAGGTTTGTTACATATGTATACATGTGCCGTGCTGGTGTGCTGCACCTATTAACTCGTCATTTACATTAGATATATCTCCTAATGCTATCCCTCCCCTCTCCCCACAATAGGCCCCAGTGTGTGATGCTCCCCTTCCTGTGTCCAAGTGATCTCATTGTTCAATTCCCACCTATGAGTGAGAACATGCAGTATTTGGTTTTCTGTTCTTGTGATAGTTTGCTGAGAATGATGGTTTCCAGCTGCATCCATGTCCCTACAAAGGACATGAACTCATCCTTTTTTATGGCTGCATAGTATTCCATGGTATATATGTGCCACATTTTCTTAAACCAGTCTGTCACTGATGGACATTTGGGTTGATTCCAAGTCTTTGCTATTGTGAATAGTGTCGCAATAAACATATGTGTGCATTGTGTCTTTATAGCAGCATGACTTATAATCCTTCGGGTATATCCACAGTAATGGGATGGCGGAGTCAAATGGTATTTCTAGTTCTAGATCCTTGAGGAATCGCCACGCTGTTTTCCACAATGGTTGAACTAGTTTACGGTCCCTAAGTTTTTGTATTTTTAGTAGAGACAGGGTTTCACCGTGTTAGCCAGGATGGTCTCGATCTCCTGACCTCGTGATCCGCCCGTCTCAGCCTCCCAAAGTGTTGGGATTACAGGCGTGAGCCACCGCGCCCGGCTCTTCAATACTTTCAAATATTTGAGTCAGTTAATCTCTTTTTTCTTTTCAAAATCAGTTTGAATTGGATTTTCCGTCAATTACAATCAAATGAGTATTGCGATTCATTAGCAGTACTACTACTATTAAATAGTAGTAGTAGTAGTTGAGGTAGTAGTAGTTGTAGTATTGCCCTATTTTGCAGACGTGAGATTTGATCTCCAGGGGTATATAATTTGCCCAGGATCAGCCAGCTTTGAACTCAGGCCAGCATCATGCCAGGGCTCGTCTGTATGACTACTGAGAAATCACATTCCCACTTCTGTTCCATGCTGGCTGTTTCCAAAGGCAGGGAGTCAGACTCTACCATCTTGTTAGTGAATGTGAATCTGCACTTCTCCTGGATCCCATGCTGTAAACACTTGTTGGACTTAGGCAGGAAGAAAAGAAACATTTTCTTGAACAGATTAACTTTTGGACTCGGTATTTATAATTAGCTGGTTTTGAGTTAGTTACAATAACCTTTGTTGGTTATTTATTTGATCACACATGACTCTGATGCAAAACGGCTTTGCTTTGGTCTCCTAGTGACCTGCGTGAACTACATCATTAGGCAGCTGGTAGAGGTCTGACTAATTACAGCAAAATAAAAAGGAAAGTCTAAACACTCCTCCTCTTCCCCAAACATTCTTTGCAAAACGTGCCTTGCTGGGCCCTGGACTAGTTCATGAAAATGTGTCACTAACAAAATATGGAAGAGGCAGAAAAGCCTAATGGAAACAGTTTTATTGAGTGCCTCTGTGACAAAAATATCTTCAAAGGGAGTTCTATCAATTTTATTAAGCTACATTGTGCACTTTTACATGACAAGCATATCAAGCACAATAGCATTTGAATTAGCAATCAAGTTTTAATCGTATTTGACACTTCCCCACCTTGTACTGGCAGAAGCTGTCTCTCTGAGGAGCGACGCCATGCAAGGAGTCATCAGCCTCCAACGGAGAAATGGGTGGCATCCAAAAGTTCATTTGTGAATTTGCTAGTTGATTCTCAGAATACATGTTTTTCCCCTATGCTAAGAATGGTATTTAGAATCCCATGCTCACGCATAAAAGCCAGTTTAACCCATTTTTATTAATTAAGGGGCTTTGGTTGCAAATCACAGAAATTAACTCTGGTTAAGTTAAGCCAAAGAGAAAGTACTGGAAGGATATTGGGAATTTTGAATCAGGAGAAGGCTCAGGTGTTAAACTTTCTGAGAGGCAGCCCCAGAGTCCTGTAAAGCAACAGCACAGGAATGGCCACGTCTTGATTTCTGTTGTCACTGTGACCACCAGAAACCCACTCCTCCCTGTGGTTCTCCACCTCGGCCCTTCCTGAGGTCCACTATTGGTTTCATTGTGGCCCCGGTGAGGACATTCTTCAGGCTTCATGATCTCTGTAGGATGCTGTCCGTGCCTGTGCACACAACAAGTGCATCTGTGAGGCACACCTCACATCTCAGCATAGCTCCTGCTGTGCTGCGATGCAAGTCCCCAGGGAGCTCGGTTCCATGCTGTCACTCAGGGATCCAGCAGCCCCTTCCACCTGTGGCTCTGCCCTCCTCTGTGTTGGCATCCTCTCCATTCAGTACACAGATGGGGAGGAAAGTAAGGAGATTGCTACAAGCACCCAGCAGCCTGCATGCACCAGCATGCACCCAGTTCCTCAGGACAATGTATTGGAATCATCATTGACTCTTCTGTTTCTCTCACACTACTCATCCAGTCCTTCCATAAATTTGGTCAGCTCCACCTTCTAAATATATCCAGAATCTAGATATAACCCCCACAGTTATAACCCTGGTTCTAGGCAGCATTGTTTCTTGGCTAAAACATCACCATTGCCTCCTCACTGGTCTTCCTTCCTCCTCCTTCCCATAGACAGTCTCCACTCCACTCAGCAGCCAGAGGGATTGTGTCAAAGCCTACGCCAGATGATGCTGCTTCCTCCAAGGATTTCTCATCTCTGAGTAAATGACTTGATCTGACTTGATCTGGCTCCTGTCACGTCTCCATCTTTCTCATCAACTGTCTTTCCCTGCCACCCTTCTGCCCCAGCCACAGTGACTTGCTCCTTGATGGTCCTCAAATACAGTCAGCATGCTATTGCCTCAGGGCCTTTGCACTCGCTCTTCCCTCTGTCTAGAACACCCTTGCCACAGCTTCTTTGCTCAAATATAGTTTCCTTAGAGAGGCTTCTCTGGCCATCCTCTAAGACAGAAGCCCCACTTCCTCATTCCTATTGAAATCTGTTCACTTTATCCTACTTAATTTTTTCATAACCCTCATCACCAGCTGATGTTATATAAGACTCTGATGTGTTTATTGTTTGACTCCCTTGCCTAGGATAAAAGTTCCTTGAATTTCTTTGCTTTTTTTTCAATTTCATGTCCTCACACTGGCATATATTAAGTGCTCGATAAATATATTTTTGGAATGAGTGAATAGATGAATGAATTAATGCATGGATGAATATAGGAATAGCCTACTGAAAGGAATGAACTCCAATAACTTTTTACTTTAATATCCGAATTTGAAGGAGGGGTTTCTGATTGGTGTAGGATGGCTAACAGGCCCACATCTTGCCTAAGGGAGAATAAATACAATTCCCATGAGCTTGTGCCCAAAGGAAAGAAACAGTCCCCAAAAGCAAAATACGCTCTATATTTAACAGATGGTAAGAGATTCTTGGTTCATAGGTGAGGGAGCTATAGTCACCAAAACTTGAACTAGTGCATAGAAATTAAATAACTTCAGTCTTGTTAGGGATACTTTATGCTTCAAGTGACAAAACCCAAGTAATAGTAGCTTAGACATACCAGGGCTTATCTTTCATGTATACCAGTCCATGGAAAGGCAGTTACTAGAACTGGTTCGATGGCTCATCAGTATCAGAATCTGGGCTGGAATCTCTGCGATCCTCTTGGCCTTTGCCTCATGGTCACTGTGTGGCAACCATGTACCCGAGCTTACTGCCTTCACACATTTTTCAAAGGAAGAAAGGGGTTGGGGACAAGTGGCAGGATGTTTTCTTCAAGTGCATTTCTTTCTAATCACAGAAAGAAATACCTTTCCTGGCAACCATCTGAGACTTCCCGTCATTGCTTCTTGCCAAAACTGGAGGGCTGGACAGTGTCCATTGGCCTTTTCAGTCTCTGTGGTGAGAGCCGGGCAGGGGAGAATTGTGTGGAGAAGGCTGGGGTCATCGATCAGTGGTGTCTGCCCAAGATGAAGCAGCTAGAAGGTAGCTAGGGGAATTAATATTTGCTCTGCATTTTGTCTGATGTAAAAGTCCAACTCTTAGACACTATGATTCATTGCTTCTTGGGAGGAAAACTTTGCTTTCCCTTTTGTTTTGCTTTGTTACTTTTTTAAAAGATGTTTCTCGGTATCTAGACACAAATGGTGACCTACTGCATGGTTCCATTTATGTGGAATGTCTAGAATAGGCAGATCTATAGACAGAAAGTAGATTAGTGGTTGCCCACAGCAGGAGGCTTCAGGGAATAGGGAGTGACTGCAATTGGATATTGGGTTACTTTTGGGGTTGATAAAAATGTTGTGAAATTAGATAATGGTGATGGTTGCACAACTCTGTGAATATACTAAAAATCATTGAATTGTATATTTTGAAATGTTGAATTTTATGGTATGCACATTATAATGCAGATGTTATTAAAAAAATAAAATAAATGCTAGACTGGGCACGGTGGCTTATGCCTGTAATCTCAGCACTTTGGGAGGCTGAGGCAGGTGGATCATTTGCGGTCAGGAGTTTGAGACCAGACTGGCCAACATGGTGAAACCCTGTCTCTACCTAAAATACAAAAATTCACTGGCCGTGGTGGCGGGCACCTGTAATCCCAGCTACTTGGGAGGCAGAGGCATGAGAATCGCTTGAGTTGGAGGTTGCAGTAAGCCGAGATTGTGCTACTGCACTCCAGCCTGGGCAACAGAGTGGGACACTGTCTCAAAAACAAAAAAAATGCTAAAGATATACTACAATTTTTGTAACCCGTTACATTTAAAAATATACCAGGAA
The DNA here is from genome assembly GCF_003255815.1 of Theropithecus gelada. Taxonomy (NCBI): domain Eukaryota; kingdom Metazoa; phylum Chordata; class Mammalia; order Primates; family Cercopithecidae; genus Theropithecus; species Theropithecus gelada. Next base: position 50,322,679 of record NC_037678.1, on the reverse strand, counting down.
CTTAAAAAAAAAGACTACAAGTGTCCGAGTCCCCTCTGGCGTCTAAGAGGACTTGGGCATATGCATATTCACCCCAAAGCGCTTCCCAGGTTCTAATCTGTCCATTAATTTTCTTCACCCTTCTTTTGCAGATCAGAACTTATTTTCTTTTATTCCTTTTAGATCTCCTTTCTAGGTAATTTTCCATATGTACTCACATATAAAAAGTACCTTATTTCCCTCACATTCTCATGACCTCATTAAATTGCAAACTCTACAAGACACACTTGATGTAAGAGCGAATATTGTTTCTGTGTGGTTGTTCCTCATGTTGCTATGTGGAGGGCCCAGTTAGAAAATATTTGAGAAGGGTTTGAGGACATGCCATAGCAGTGTTGGGCTTGCTGCTTTAGGATGGTGGGGGAGTCTCAGCTCTGGCTGCACTGTAGCATCCCCAGCCATGTCCACAATGCTGGAGCCTGGGATTCATGCACAGAGATCCTGACACCATTGGTCTGGGATGGAGTCTGGGCATTCGAGCTCCTTGGGTTAGTCTAATATGTAGCAAGGACTAGAATAGTGGTTTTCAACCTAAGGCAATTCTTCCCCAAGGAAACATGCGTCAATGTCTGGAGATGTTTTTGATTGCCACAGTGGATGAGTGTGCTAATGTGTCTGTGGGTAGATGTCTGGAGACATTTTTGATTGTCACAGTGGATGAGTGTGCTACTGTGTCTGTGGGTAGAGGCTGGGGCTGCTGCTAACCGTCCTCTAAGCACAGGGAAGTTCCCATGATGCACAGTTACTGGGCTCCAGCTGTCAGTAATGTGGAGATAAAGGAACCCTGGGTTAGAGGATAAAGGAACCCTGGGTTAGAGGAGGAAAGAGAAGGCCAGCTAACTGCATCCTCAGACTATGACTCTAGGACAGGTGGTGGCAGGCTGGAAGTGGAAACACACGAATGTTATACACAGGTAGCTAAATGGCTGATCACTGGAATTCACTGCTGTGGTTAAAAATGGCGTTGGTAATGATCAGCGAAATGCAAATCAAAACCACATTGAGGCCGGGCGTGGTCACTTACAACCATAATCCCAGCACTTTGGGAGGCAGAGGTGGGATGATTGCTCGAGCCCAGGAGTTTGAGACCAGCTGGGCAACATAGTAAGACCTCTACAAAAAGTAAAAACACTTAGCTGGGTGTAGTGGTGTGCACCTGTAGTTCCAGCTACTCAGGAGACTGAGGTGAGAGGATCACTTGAACCAGGGAGATTGAGGCTGCAGTGAGCCATGATTGTGCCACTGTACTCCAGCCTGGGCAACAGAGACTCTGTTTTGAGACTCTCTCTCAAAAACAAAAAGCAAACAAACAAAAATAAATAAAATAAATAGTATAAACAATGACATATTACCTCAGACTTTTTAGGATGACAATTATAAAAAAACAAAAGAAAACATAATGAGTGTTGGCAAGGTTTTGGAGAAACTGGAACCCTTTCTGCTGTTGGTGGGGATGTGAAATGGTGCAGCCACTATGAAAAACAGCATAGAGGTTCTTCAAAAAATAAAAAATAGAAACACCATATGATCCAGCAATCCCACTTTTGGGTATTGATACAAAATATTTGAAATCAACATCTTGAAGAAATATTTGCACTCCCATATTCATTCAGCATTATTCACAATAGCCAAGATGTGGAAATAGCCTAAGTGTCCACTGACAGATGAATGAATAAAGAAAATGTGGTCTCTACCTACAATGGAATATAAATGAGCGTTAAAGAAGATGGAAATGCTTTCATATATGACATGAATAAAACCTGAGGACATGCCTGAGTGAAATAAGTCAGTGATATGGACTTATTTTGGATCTGTGTCCCCACCCAAATCTCATGTCGAATTGTAATCCCCAGTGTTGGAGGTGGGGTCTGGTGGGAGGTGATTGGATCATGGGTGTGGATTTCTCATGAATGGTTTTGCACCATCCCCTTGCTGTGATAGTGAGTGAGTTCTTGTAAGATCTGGTTGTTTAAAAGTGTGTAGCACTGGCCGGGCATGGTAGCTTACGCCTGTAATCCCAGCACTTGGGGAGGCCGAGGCAGACGGATCATCTGAGGTTGGGAGTTCGAGACCAGCCTGACCAACATGGAGAAACCCCTTCTGTACTAAAAATACAAAAAATTAGCCAGGTGTGGTGGCACATGCCTGTAATCCCAGCTACTTGGGAGGCTGAGGTAGGAGAATCGCTTGAACCTGGGAGGCGGAGGTTACAGTGAGCCGAGATTATGTCATTGCACTTCAGCCTGGGCAACAAGAGTGAAACTCCACCTCAAAAACAAACAAACAAAAAAGTGTATAGCACCTCCCTTCTCACTCTCTCTCTTCCTCCTGCTGTTGCCATGTGAGATACCTGCTTCTCTTTTGCCTTCTGCCAGATTGGAAGCTTCCTGAGGCCTCCCCAGAAGATGAGCAGATGCCAACACCATGCTTCCCATACAGCCTTGGAACTATGAGCCAATTAAACCTCTTTTCTTGATAAATTACCCAGGCTCAAGTATTTCTCTATAGCAATGTGAGAATAGACTAATAGAGTCAGACACAGAGAGACAAATACTGCATAATTCCACTTATGTGAGGTATCGAAAATAGTAAAACTCGTAGAAGCAGAGAGTCAATAGCAGTTGCTAGAGGCTAGGGGGTGGGTGGGTGTGGAATGGGTGTGGGGAATGAGGAGCTGCTGTTCAATCGGAAAAAAGTTTCAGTTAAGCAAGGTGGAAAAGTTCTAGAGATCTGTTGCAAACATTGTGTTTATAGTCGACAGTACTGTAATGTACACTTACAAGTTTGTTAAACAGGTAGATTTCATGTCATCATGTGTACTTCTTATCACAATAATAAAAAAAAATTGCATTTGAGACCCTCGTAAGTTCCATGGATCCAGATCTCCATTATTGATAAGCTCATCCAAAAGCATGGCAGAAGATAGGTTGTTAAAATTCTTGTTATTTTTGCAGACATTCTACAGCTAAAAGCCATCAACTGTCAATCATGATGAGCAAATGCCTATTCACGTTCAAGATGAAGAACTTTTGACAATTACCATGCATCTTTATTCCTTCAGCAAGCTTTCAGAATTATTGCTTTTATTAGAATGAAACTTGGGCCACAGCATCACACTCCAGGAAACAGCACAGCATTATTTGTGATAAGGAGGGAACAGCAGATAAGAACAAACATGCACAGACTTGGGAGAAAGGTCTCTGTGGGCTGGAGTGAACACCTGAATTGGATGCAGATCATGTGCAAGCCACCAAAGCAACAAGCACCCTCTACACCTTGCAACAAATGTTGACTTGGTGGATTTTTGTTTGTTTGTTTAAAACCAATCACTTGATATGTTCTCATAAGCCATGCAAGAGATTGCTATCATGGATAATGAAAACAAAATGACAGGCAGATAAATTTAGTTGCTGTTGAAGAAATCTTGTAAGGTATTCTCAATAGTATAAAGATAAGGAAATCACATAATTGAAAAGAGCTGAAAACAGCATTAGCACTAGACATATAAGGAAGAGAGCAAAGAAATCAATTGGGGGATGCAGGAGAAAAAGTTCAGATAAGGCCAAGTTCTCTTTGATGGGTAAAACTGTCTATTGTGGAAGCCAGAGGGTCTAGCCCTGTGGTTCTCAACCTTGATTGCATAATAGAATGCCCGGGGGGGCCTTAACAGCCCCTGATGCCCACATTGTATGTTCTCCAGGCCAATACAATCTGCACTTCTGGGGTAGGACCAGGTAGTAATGTGTTTTAAAGTTCCCCAGGTATGATGGTTTATATTGAGTGTCAACTTGATTGGATTGAAGGATGCAGAGTATTGTTCCTGGGTGTATCCGTGAGGGTGTTGCCAAAGGAGATTAACATTTGAGTCAGTGGACTACTAGAAAAGGTAGACCCACCCTCAAGCTGGGTGGGCACAACCTAATCAGCTGCCAGCACAGCCAGAATAAAAGCAGACAGAAGAACGTGAAAAGACTAGACTGGCTTAGCCTCCCAGCCTACATCTTTTCCCCATGCTGGATGCTTCCTGCCCTTGAACATCGGACTCCAAGTTCTTCAGCTTTGGGACTTGTACTGGCTTCCTTCCTCTTCAGCTTGCAGGTGGCCTACTGTGGGACCTCACCTTGTGATCGTGTGAGTCAATACTCCTTAATAAACTCCCCTTTATATATACATCTATCCTATTAACCCTCTCTAGAGAACCCTGACTCATACACCAGGGGATCCCAGTGGGCAGCCAAGTTTGAGACCCCGGGGTAAGGACTGCCTCTCTCTACCCACTGTAGTGCAGGCATGGCATCTTGTCTTGGCTCCCATCATGATCTTCCCTGGCACCTTGAGTGACATAGAGGTACTTTATTTAGAAAGTTTTGTGGCAAAGGCACCGGGGACAGTATTGTAAGCCCAATGGCAGTGAAGTCCAGTAGTAGCAGCCGCCCTGGTGCTTGGGAGCTATCCTAATGAGAATGTCCTTGAAGTGGTTCCTGAGACATGGCTTCCCTGCATTGCTATTCATTTTCCCCGCCCTGTTCTCTAACCTTCCCCTTTATTTGGGGGACTTCCTGATTTCCTGCTAATGCATTGCATTTCTGCTAAGTTAACCTGAGTTAGTTTCTCTTGCTGCAGTCAAGAACCCTTGACTAATTTTTTTTGTTGCTGTTGAATGTTTTTCTTGAAATGGACAGATTAAAAAATACCTGTTTGAGCTTCATCCTAAGCAACGATATCCACAGAATTCCTTTAGAAGTGTTAGTAAAATTTTTCTGAATATGCATTAAAATACCTACGCAATTATTAGAATAAAAACATCTCCGTATTACTTAAAACTGTCTTGTATCCCATGGGCTCATGTGCTACCCTTTGAGAAAGGCTGAGTTATGATTCTTTTAGTGCAGAGAATAGAAAGCAGAGCTGAGTAGCTTCAGCCAAATAAGGTACCTCTTGAGATTTCTTATAAAATGAAGGAAGCAGCCTTGAGCAATGCAGCCACAAGGGAGCTAGGGACTTAGCGAGGGTCGTATCCCTTTCCTCTCTAGAGTTCTCAACAGTGTAACTTAACTCCAGTATGTCCCTTTGAAACTTTCAAACACTGGGCAGGAAGACATTCAGCTGTGGCCAGGAGGGACTGATCATGGAGTGCAGACAGCTGCTGAGGGCCCCAGCCCATGATGGTGGTGGAGGGGGCAGTTCAAGGGAAGGGTCATTGCGGAAGGGTCATTGCTTTAAGTAAGGTAACCACCAGAAGAGGTGCCTTCCGCATTATAAGAATATACACATATACTGGGATAGGCTGTAAATCAGGAAGGATATGTTCAATTGCTAGTGACAAAAAACCCAAACTTTTCTGACTTAAGCAAAAAAAAAGTTCCTTTATTGACTCAGAAAGTTGGACCGTCTAGGAATGAGAACCAGCCTGAGTCATTGCTGAATCCAGGGCTCCAACGATGATGCGAGGCCTGGTCTTGCTTCTCTTCTTCTTTCTCCCTGTTCTCTGTATTTGTTGCATTCTCTGCTGGGTTTTATCCTCCTGACAGCCCCAGCAGTTCTGGGATTATCTGCCATCCTTAGAGATAACCATTTCAGGGTAAGGAGTATTTCTCTTCAGTAGTTTTAACAACAGTCCTGGGAGAGACTCCCATTGGCTGGGCAGAAATAATGTGCTCATTAATATGCTTATCCATGAACCAACCATTGTGGCCTTGGGAGGCTTGAACTGCAGTGATTGGCCAGGCTCGAGCTAAGTGCCTACCCTCGATGGACTGGAGGTGGAGTCATTCTTTGTCAAACAACATAGGCTGGGGTTGTGAATGAGCTAGTAGATCTTGAACAACTGGCTCTGAGAATGGAGGTAGGAAACATTTTAGCATTTGCCAATTTCCCTCTGTAAATTCTCCAAAAATGGCTGGTTTCAAATTCTCCACATAATATCAAATGACTTAGAAAGTTCTGGTTTCTAAGTCATTTGAAATTATGTGAAGAGTTTGATATCAGCTCATGTTTCCACAATGAACTGTGTGAGTTCGCTCCAGCATTGCACTGGCTGAGACCAAGGGAGAGGTAGTTCCTTCAAGAAAAGCATCATTCTAGTACCAGCACTAGAATGATAGGAATATTCGGTAATTGATATGGGGCAGATAAAACCAAGATACATCTTACAGAATGTAGTGAAGCTTCTGTTTATTTTGTGACAGACCTTTTGAGTGTTTATTCCCATAAAAGTGCTAAGAATTATGTTCTAGAAGAGAGAATTCATTGATCCTTCACCAAACATTATCTACCAAGGACAGATGCCACCTCAATTTTGGAACACATAACTGAACTCATTCTCTAGTGTGGGAAACCAGTATGTACCAAGAGCTTGTAGGACATATGGTAGGTGCCATCATAGAGGACAGGTGGTGTAAAGGAGGGAGTAAGCAACATATATGGAAAAGGGGTGACTTCTAGGGAATGTTTCACAAAGCAGAACTTATTTGTGCTGGATCTAGAAGAATGAGTGGCAGTTTGTCAGACTGTTCACAATAGGTGGTGTATTAGTCTGTTTTCATGCTGCTAATAAAGACATACCCAAGACTGGGTAATTTATACAGGAAAGAGGTTTAATGGACTCACAGTTCTACATGTCTGAGGGGGGGCCTCACAATCATGGCAGAAGGCAAGGAAGAGCAAGTCATGTCTTATGTGGATGGTAGCAGGCAAAGAGAGAACTTGTGCTGGAGAACTTCCCCTTATAAAACCATCAGATCTCATGAGACTTATTCCGTATCATGAGGACAGCATGGAAAAGACCTGCCCCCATGACTCAGTTACCTCCCACTGGGTCCCTCCCACAACATGGGAATTGTGGGAGCTACAATTCAAGATGAGATTTGGGTGGGGACACAGCCACACCATACAGGTGGGAAAGGGTGTAGGATGCCAGGCTGAGCATTTTCAGAGTCATGGGGGAGTGAAATAGCTTTAAGTGGCTTCAGATGAATGTAGGTGGGAGGTAGTCTGGGGCTGAATCTTGCATAAAGTTTTAAGGATGTTGGATTTTATCCTTCTGGCTTGGAGTGAACAATTAAAGCGTTTCAAGCAGGGAAAAGGATCACTATCACATTGGTATTTTAGAATAATCTCTCCAGCAGTTGCGTAGGGGATTGAGTCTAGAGAAGGGACACCAAAAACAAGGAAATTAGTCAGAAATCAGGTGAGAGAAGGTGGGAAGAGCAAGGAGGTAGAAAGGAATCAACATGGTGGCCAGTTGGGTGTGAGAGAAAGAGGTGAATTCAGGAGAACTCTTGCTGCTGGGATCCGAGAGTGGCTTTAACCCATTGGGAAGGACAGGCTTATACATAGGAGAGAAACTTAAAATCTACATTGCAAAGAAGTGAGACCTTAGATTAATATCATAAATGAAAATAACTGGTGGTCAGAAAAGAGGGATATTAACCCAAGAAAATTCATGAAAGAGGCAGAATGGGAGATGCACTTTCACTACCAGAGGTTGCAATTAACAGTGAACCAGAGACTTCAGTGCAGATATTGTGCCCATACTTAACTTCCATGTACAGGGCTCAAACGATAATACCAGGATTCAATCTTTCTAAACTTCTACCCCCTCTCTCTTTCTCTATGGTGCTTTCACTCCCAGCCAGACATGGACTCTCTCTAGAGAAAAAGAAGAAAAGCTTCCCTTTTTCTGGAGAAAGGGGATCAGAGACTCAGTTTTCGAGATGTTGCCAATTTGAAACTATATTTCACAACTGAGCAATAATTTTAACTAGCTATGGAATTCTTGGTTGGAAAGAAGTACTTTTGCATTAGTATTTTGAAGAAACGTATTTATTGTCTTCCAATTTCCAGCATAACTGTTGTGATGTGTGATGATGCTACTATAAACCTTTTAAAAACATTTAACCCTCTGGAAAGTTTTTAAAATTTGAAATTTCCGATGATAGAAATAAATATGAGACTTTCCTCACTTACCGAGCTGGGTAATTGATGGATTCTTGAAACTAGTTTTCTTAGGTTTGGGAAAATTTTCTTGGAAAATTTCTATGTTACTTTCCTTTTTAATTTTTGTTATTGTTATTTTCTAAAACTATTATTTGGATGTTGTATCTTTACTTTTTCTTTTAATGTTTTAGTCTTCCATTATTCATCTCTTTTTCCTCTGTTCTACTTTCTGGAAGTCATCTTCCAAACTGTCTTCTGAACTTTCAAAAAGTGATTTGTTGTCCTTTGAATGTTCCTCCTTAGACATTGTATTCATGAATGTTCTATCTCTCTGAAGATGGTTAGCATTTTTGGTTTTTTTTGTAATGTCTTTGTTTCTTCCAAGTTGCCTTTTCCCACTGTTTTTCTTCTCTGAATTTAATGTTAAGAGGTTTTGTTAAAAAAAACATGGTGATGTTGGCTGGGCATGGTGGCTCAAGCCTGTAATCCCAGCATTTTGGAAGGCTGAGGTGGGCAGATTACTTGAGCTCAGGAGTTTGAGACCAGCCTGGGCAACAGGGCGAAACCCTGTCTCTACAAAAACAAAAACAAAAACAAACAAACAAAAAACAAAATTAGGTGGGCGCGATGTCCCTCACCTGTAGTCCCAGCTACTCGGGAGGCTGAGGTGGGAGGATCACTTGAATCCAGTGGGCAGAGGTTACGGTGAACTGTGATTGTGCTACCGCACACCAGCTTGGGTGACAGAGTGAGGCCCTGTCTTAAATACGTATGTATATATATTAAAATCTATAGATACATGTACATGGTGTTGCTTGGGTGCCCATTTGAATTTTGAAGTGAGGCACTAAAAAGCAGACTCAATGATTTATGTCTGGGTTGATCTTGTTGACTGGTTGGCCTCTTTGTGGGAGCCCTAGGTGGTACTTGCTTGCTTCATGGAGGGACTCCAATATATCAGTGTCTGTAGATTTTATTTTTCTTTTGGGTAGGCCAGGTTATTTATTTATTTTTTTTTAGGAAACAGTGGATTTCCCACTTAAGAGGGAGGTGAATAAGAACCAGGTAACCAGGACTGGGAGCTGAGCAGAGAAAGGAGGGTTTGAGTGTCTTTGTTAGTTGCGCTTTTCATTTTCCCTACTTGTATCAGAAAGGCCCCTCATTCTCACTCTGCCTGATGCCTAGTGCCCTCCAGTCCAGCCTTTCAACTCAGGACTGTTGTCTCCTCTCTGTGGGAGGAAGGTCGGGGAGGAGCTGCTTAGAATCTCTCTGATTTCACTCCTGTTCTCCATCCCTGACTTCAGAAGTAACGGGGGCCTCCAGTTCTTGTAGCTCTCCAAGGTTCTGGGGCTTAAACTGGTTTCATGTTCACTTGCCACCACCCAGTCCCCAGCCCATGGGAAAACACTGAAACCTCAATCACTTACCACTCATACATCCACTTTCCATCTTTCAAAATTTGGCTGACATTTCTCTCCTGTCATTCTCCCACTCTCTTTGTCCTTGTGAATTTATATCTCTTTAATTCCTTTACTGTCATTTTAGTAGGATTTGGAGAAGGAGAGAAGATGAACAGGTGAATTCAGGCCACCATTTTTAACCGGAAGTCCTTTAATATCCTTCCTATTCATTTTTAATGTGTCCATCCGTTCCCCCTCTCTCTTCACTGCTGCATCACACTGCTTGGACACCTTGATTGAGCTGTTCTTGATGACTTTCTTTGAGTCTTTTCCTGTTGAGTATTTCACAAGGTCAGAATTCACCAGTGCTAAGGTCAACCCCCAAATGTGCAATAACACTGGCTGTAGGAGAGCATCTTTTCCTGGTTAACTGCTACCTGTCATCCTCACTCCATTTCTTTCTTTTCTTGTGGGAGCTGACAGAAGTGGAAAATGGGGCAAGATAGGAGGCACTGTATTCTATATCAAAAAAATTGCAGATGGAAGCCACATTATAGATTTGTATTTTGTGGCTTTATTATGTTTTGCTTGCCTTTTAATTTTTTTTACATAAAGCCTTTTGAAAAAAATCTTATAGTAAAATTTCCAGCTGCACAGAGCATCAACATAAACCTCGCCAGTCTCTCTCTCCTTTAATTTCGTGCGTTTTCTCCTATGAATTTGGTGTGCATCTTTCCATATCTTTTAAATTATGCTTGCACTATGCTTGCACTAGCAATCATTTATTTATTCAACAAATGGCTTTTGAGTCCCTATAATGTGCCAGGCATTGATGTAGGGACTGGCAATATGTTGGTGAACAAGACAGGCTAAATCCCTTCCCTCATGGGGATTTACATTCTAGTGGATGTATAAAGCTTTAAACATTCAACACATGCACACTCCCTACCCCCCAGCATCACTGGCCGTATCATACACAGTGATCTGTAAGATACTTTTTTCCCCACTTACCACTTAGTGTATCTTTCCGTGTTAGTACTATGGATCTTTATTTTTAATGGTTGTGGCGTTTCACCATATGAATGCATCATTTATCTACTCTTCTAATAACGATCATTTAGATTGTTTCCAGTATTCTGCTATTACAAACAGTGGGTCAAGCATGATTTGTTCAAATATTCTCCCACTGATGGACCTTGAAGTGTTTTCAGTTTTTTATTTTTTTATACAAACAACTTTTTAAAATCAATTTTGAACATTTAGTTTTGTACTCATATGCAAGAATGTCTATAGTGTACATATTCCTATAAATAGAATATTGGAGTCAAATGGGCTGATGTTTTACAGTTTGAAAGCTATTGCCAAATTGCCTTCCAAAAAGTGTGAATTCATTTATACTCCCACCAGATATGAAGAAAAGTGCCTGGTTCTGAAAAAGGTGTTTTAGACATGTACAGTGAACTTTTTTCATTTTACCGTGATGCATTTCCCACCATTTCCCTGGTTAATTTAAATTTGTCTGTTGCAAAACTGTGTGCTTGTAGACACTGCCTCATTTACGCCACCTGAGACTTTTTTTTGTTTTTTTTTTTTTTTGAGACGGAGTGTGGCTCTGTCACCCAGGCTGGGGTGCAGTAGCCGGATCTCAGCTCACTGCAAGCTCCGCCTCCTGGGTTCACGCCATTCTCCTGCCTCAGCCTCCCAAGTTGCTGGGACTACAGGCGCCCGCCACCTCGCCCGGCTAGCTTTTTGTATTTTTTTTTTTTTTTTTTTTTTTTTAGTAGAGACGGGGTTTCATCGTGTTAGCCAGGATGGTCTCGATCTCCTGACCTCATGATCCGCCCGTCTCGGCCTCCCAAAGTGCTGAGATTACAGGCTTGAGCCACCGCGCCCAGCCCACCTGAGACTTCTTATCAGATGCTGTGGAACTAACTGCTCTCTCAAAGAAATGTGGACATTAAAAGCTAATCATTTTTCTCTTTCCAGATCTTGAGTAAACAAGCGGAAAAAAAAAAAAAAAAAAATCTTGGTTACAGGCCTGTCTTTGTGGCAGTCATTTAACACAACAAAAATATCTAAGAAAATCCCCAGACTAGGTGTGGTGGCTCACTCCTGTAGTCCCAGCACTTTGGGAGGTTGAGGTGAGAGAGTCGCTTGAGGCCAGGAGTTTGAGACCAGCCTGGGCAACATAGTGAGAGACCCCATTTCTAAAAAATAAAAGAAAAAACCCAGCCAGGCATGGTGGTGTGTGCCCGTAGTTCTAGTCACTGAGGAGGCTGAGGCAGGGGAATCCTTGAGCCCAGGAGTTTGAGTCTGCAGCAAGCTATGATTGTGCTAGCCTGGGGAAAAGAGCAAGGCCCTGTTCTCCAAAAAGAAAATTCCCAAACAAAATGTCTATCGTTTATGTATTGCCTAAATCACTTTTAATCCATAACAAAATATTATCCTTAAGTCTCTGTTTAGAAAAGCTCAGCAAATTCTATAAATAAGATAGTCTCTGTTCAATATGTCAGTAAGCCTTTTCTTTCTTTCTTTTTTTTTGTTTTCAGACAGAGTCTCACTCTGTTGCCCAGGCTGGAGAGCAGTGGCACGATCTCGGTTCACTGCAACCTTCACCTCCCGGGTTCAAGCACTTCTCTGTCTCAGCCTCCCGAGTAGGTGGGATTACAGGCGCCCACCACCATGCCTGGCTAATTTTTGTATTTTTAGATGGGATTTCACTGTCTTGGCCAGGGTAGTCTTGAACTCCTGCTCTCGTGATCTACCCATCTTGGTGTCCTAAAGTGTTGAGATTACAGGCGTGAGCCACTGCGCCTGTCCCAATAAGCCTTTTCAAAGAATTCTGTGCAGGTTACAGCATAATTTAATTACAAATGAATATGCATTATTAGTTATAAAAATGAGAGATGTCTGAGTATGATAACTAAGATAGACAGTGTTAGAACATCATGATATGAAGGACTGTCACTCACCGTTACTTCCAGAAGTTATCTCCAATCAGCTACCTTCATTTTAGATAAGATAGTTCCTGTAGAATTACTCACATTGGATCTTTCTTCCTTTAATCTATTTCTCTGTAAGCACATGCAAATTATGCTTGACTTAACCAAGCAGCTCTACTTTAATTTGTTGCCATGATGTGATGTGTAACCAGAATGGATTTTTAGGCTCATCAAATCTCTATGCTATGTGGTTCAAAAGCAGAGTGACCTTTACAACTTGCATTGTGCATTGCAAATCTAAAATTTGAGGCTAAGATTGGAAATTCTCACATCATTTTCCTTTCATTAGAGGAGAAAACAGAATTCAGCTGGACACATGCACTAAAATTAGATTCTTAAATAAACAGCACAGGTCTTAATAATTCATGCAAAGATACAGGAAAAAAATGAGGAAAATAATTGAGCATTGGCAGGCAAATATCATGTCGTTTTGTACTGCCTGAAACTAACCCTCAGTACTGTATATCTCTGATATACAGGTTTATTAATGAAACAAAAAGGCATCTACTATGGATAAATAATACATCATACGGATTTCACACATTCTATATATAATAGAGATCAGTGACACCTATCAATTCATTTTAAATCAGGCCATGCGTATTTTGCTCAGTCTGCAGTTTGTCAGTCTCTGCTTTCTACTTAATAGATGTCAAAGTTTGTTATGCTTAAAAAAATGCAGTGTAGTGAGGAACCAGGTGAAATATAAAAGTAATTACAAAAAATCAGCAAGACTAACTGCCCCCACAAAGACAGCCTAAATAGTGATATATTTGTGCATTTATCATTAGTAACATGGGCTCATCTTAGAGATTTAGTGGAAGAATTCATCAGTGTCATTAAGGAATGAAGACATTTTGAAAACTTCTTTTTTTAAAAAAAAATTCTACAAATCTATTAAAATATTTATGACTATAGATGAAAAATAATTATTGTCATCTACACGAGGGCGTTGTCATGGCAGGGACACAAAGCCAGGGGTTAAGAGGTGGGGGCAGGAGAGAAAGATGCAGTCCAGACTGCAAAACTGGATTAAACAGAGGTTTCCAAAAAAAAAAAAAAAAACCAAAATAATTAGTGGCATAACATAAATAGATGTCATTAGCTGTAGTAATGTCTATGACAAATAAATAACAGTTGAAAACAATAAAACTCCCGGTAATGTACTCTGTTGTAATATCAATGGCAGCATGTGGGGAACATCTGACAGCTGTTAAACAGATGTGGCAATTAGCAAACCTTATGGTCATGCTGGTAAAATTATCATGCAACACGCTCTCCAGCAAAATTAGATGACTTCCTTCTTTGTGTGGCTTTATCCACATGGAGAGTTAGACTAATCCTCCATTTAAGCAATATTGTTAGCTGATATAGTCTAAGCCACATATGGGGGTGTGTGTGTGTGTGTGTGTGTGTGCATATATAGACATATATTTTTTGATGTCTTCTGAAAGATTTAGAGAAATTCAGAATTTAAACAAGAACAATATCAATTCAGCTGTGTAGCAGATTCTTCAATTATAATCGCTAATGGACAAATTGAGAGATAAAAAGACTTTTCTATCATGTTGAAATTCAATGAACAGTTTTCAATTAGGCTTTGGATATAAAAGGAAAAAAAGAAAGCGACTTTTCCTTGATGTTAACATTGCCGAGAAAGATGAGAGGAACTTTGCTTTTTCATTATACTGAAGAGATGCATATAAGGCCGCATATTTGAATTATAAATCAGGTCGCTATCTGCCAACTGAAAGCAATATCAATTAGAACTTAGGTGGATTAAGCTTTAAAATGCCTTACATTTAATGACAAAAGTATGACTGTTAATCTCCGTAGCCATCAAAGGGATAATTTAAGGCAGCAAGAAATCAGAGAATGATGTCACAAAAATAGGCCCTTGCAGCTTTTTGGATAGTATTATCGTAATTAATGTACTTCAAATGACTTTTTTTGTGGGTTATGAGCTTTCACAAAAGCATTTATTGTGGGCATAAAATATAAAACTCTAAAGAGTGGGTTTGACTAAGGTTGACTGGAGGGGCCTTAGCCTTTCTGCTACAGTAATTCCTGTAAAATAATAGTTTCATTTACAGGCATAATTTATAATGTTGAATTTATGCCAGTTCATCTGATATAAATCATGGTAATAGCATGATCTATTGTATGTCACTTGAGCGAATGCAAATTAAATATTGTTAAATTAAAGAAAAACTGTTAAAATAACATTAGGTTGTAACCAGAGCTGCTGGAATGAAGGAAATGTGGGGTTAAGGATGAAATTTCACTGCTGTAGGTCTTGAGCTGATGCTGGAGGATGTTGCCAAAAGCAAATATACATCTACAAATAAGTAAATAAATAAATAAACTGTACTGTGTGATTGGGGACAAAGTCATACATCACCCCAGAGTGTTCTTTCATTGTAATTTCTAACAGCAACTCTAAAAATTAAATAGCTGTTTTTCAGTTTGGTTTTGCTTCCTGCAATTCTTTAATGTTTTATTTGGCAATTGGAAACGGAGTTTCTTTCTTAATTACTTGGTGATTTTTTTTTCCTTTTGACTCATAGGCTTTTTTTTTCCCCCCCAGGATCATTGTCAACTAAACTGTTATTTATTTGCTTTTCCAGACCTTAGCATCTCCCTGCTAAGAGGCCCAAAGAGCACACTGAGGTTAGTTGGTTAGACAGTGATCGCTGATTCTTTTCACTGCGTATGTAGTGAAATGTTGCGAGCCTGAATCAGCAGAGCCGATTACAGCTTCAATTCTTGAATGTTGCTCTAGAAAGCTTGGGTCATTAAAAACAGGAGTCGTTAAAATGCATCTTTCACACAAATCCACTTCTTCCCACAAACAAAATTATTTTTATTCCATTTCAGAAGTTGATGACAACTCATCCTCAAAACCAGCCAGAGCCATTGTGCTAAGAAAAATCTGGGGGTAGGACAAGAGAAAGCGAGACAGGTACACAGGCACTATTTCCCTATTACATTAAAAAAAAATCCATTATAAATCATATCATTAATGGAAAGGAATAAGTTGAGATTCTGGGGTATGTGTGTGTGCATGTGTGTGTTCTGTTGCACATGTAACCTAGCACATTGTCAGAACTCAATAAAAGAGGCTAAGAGAAAACAGGGCAAACCGGCAATATTATTTCCCTTTTACATTAAAAAAATCCATTACAAATTATATCATCAATGGATCACACTTGATAAGGAATAAGTTGAGATTTTGGGGTGTGTGTGTGTGTGTGTGTGTGTGTGTGCTCTGTTTCACATGTAACCTAGCACATTGTCAGAACTCAATAAATGTTGATGGATGGCAGGGTGACATACCCATTATAACATCAATTAATTTGCTGTCAAGAAAAAGTGGGCCCTTCAAATTATCCTGCCATAATTGCCTTGGCTTTGCTAACTTTCCCCCTACATAATAGGTTATGTGAGTAGTTATCAACACATATGCCTCAAAAATATTCAATAAAAGACTGCATTTTTCCCCACATGCCATGATAGAAAAAAAAAGACATAATTTATTGTGGTGACTATTACGATGTGACTATGTGGTTATTCTGATGGACCCAGGGAGCAGGGCGGGAGTTGTGAAGGAATACTCAGAGCAGTGCTGGACAATTTGGGTTTGAAAAGGAGCAGCAGAGCTCTCTATCATTTATTAAGCACTTGATTGCTGTGCCGTGCATGAACCGTCTAGGGCCAGGACTTGGGCGGGGCCAGTGGAGCGCTTGTTTCAGGCACAAAATTTAGGGGCAGGGTAACACCCCAAATCTCAAAAATCAAGATAAATCATGTTTTCATGCAATATTTAAAAATCTCAAATGAACACAAATATTCATCATGAACAAAATACCAAAATTTTAAGTACAGACAGGAGCCTTCTCAGAACTGGGGGCAAATTATATCCTAAGCAAATTAAGGCAAGAACAGAAAACCAAATACCACATGTTCTCACTTACAAGTGGGAGCTAAGCATTGAGTACTCATGCATGTAAAGATGGGAACAGTAGACACTGGGGACTACTGTGGGGGAGGAGAGGAGAGGAAGGGCTGAAAAACTACCTACTGGGGGATGGGTGCTGGGCTCATGCCTGTAATCTCAGCACTTTGGGAGGCTGAGGGGGGCTGATTGCTTTGAGACCAGTCTGGGCAACATAGTGAAACCCTGTCTCTACTTTAAAAAAAAAAAAAAAAAAAAAAAAAGGCAACTAAAACTTATCTATTGGGGGCTGGGCGCGATGACTCGCGCCTGTCATCCCAGCACTTTGGGAGGCCGAGGCAGGCGGATCACAACGTCAGGAGATCAAGACCATCCTGGTTAACACGGTGAAACCCCATCTCTACTAAAAATACACAAAAAAAACCCCAAAAAACAAAAAATTAGCTGGGCATGGTGGCAGGCGCCTATAGTCCCAGCTACTCGGGAGGCTGAGGCAGGAGAGTGGCGTGAACCCAGGAGGCAGAGCTTGCTGTGAGCAGAGATAGCGCCACTGCACTCCAGCCTGGGCAACAGAGCTAGACTCCGTCTCAAAACAAAAAACAAAAAACAAAAAAAACTACCGATTGGGTACTATCTCACTACCTGAGTGGGGGGATTGTTCGCACCCTAAACCTCAGCATCATGCAATATACCCAAGTAATAAACCTGTATACCTACCCCCGAATCTAAAATAAAAGTTGAAATTTTATTTAAAAAAACAAAGAACTGGAGGCAAAAGGCAAAATGTTTATCGTTCTCTGTTATGCTTGTAGGTATTTTTTATTGGTCAATTTTTTCCCAGAATATTAAAGAAATTGAAAACAATACTGAAAAACTAAAAAGTAGGTATATTAAAACTCACATTAAGTTAATATATTTTTTTTTTACTTCAAATAGAATCTATTATAATGTCACTCTTTTTGGCTTTAAGGGGAGCAAAATCATCCATGATATTTTCATTTATCTATTTAGTTATTTTTACTGTATATAATTAAGGTGTACAACATAATGGTCTGAAAAGCCTGATTCTGAAAAATAACTGCAAAGGGCATCATAAACTTACATCCTTGTAGGGATGCACCATTCCTCCCTTGTTCCAGGTGCTAAGATGGATCTGTACAGCACTGTAACTGATCCTATTTTTATTTAAAATTCTGATCTTTGTTTATAATGAATTTTTTGGTACTCAATTTTATTTTATTTTACTTTATTTTATTTTATTTTTGAGATGGAGTCTTGCTGTGTTGCCCAGGCTGGAGTGTGGCGTCATGATCTCCGCTCACTGCAACCTCTGCCTCTCGGATTTAAGCGTTTCTCTTGTCTCAGCCTTCCAAGTAGCTGGGACTATCTGTGCCTGCCACCACACCCGGCTAATTTTTATATTTTGGGTAGAGACGGGGTTTCGCTATGTTAGCCAGGCTGATCTTGAATTCCTGATTTCAAGTGATTCGCCCGCCTTGGCCTCCCAAAGTGCTGGGATTACAGGCATGAGTCACTGCACCCAGCCCTCATTTTGATTTAAAAAAATATCACAGACTGACACAGTGGCTCACGCCTGTAATCCCAGCACTTTGGGAGGCTGAGGTAGGTGGATCACCTGAGGTCAGGAGTTAGAGACCAGCCTGGTCAAGATGGTGAAACCCCATCTCTACTAAAAATACAAAAATTAGCTGGGCATGTTGCGGGGAGCCTGTAATTCCAGCTACTCAGGAGACTGAGACAGGAGAATTGCTTGATCCTGGGAGGCAGAGGTTGCGGTGAGCCGAGATCGTGCCATTGCACTCCAGCCTGGGCAACAAGAGTGAAACTCCGTCTCAAACAAACAAACAAACAAAACTAAATAAATAAAATCACACGAAAGTATGATTTATGTTGATTACTAAGTTTTTTTTTTTTGCATCTTGTGAAATTCTATGCTCAGGGCGAGTGGCTTGTCCTCCTCACCTGATCCCAGCTCTAAAGCACTTTACAGGTTCTTCCCTCCTATCTTTCCATGTACACAGAGGTAGCCATTATTTTTTAGTTACTGGTTTTTTTTTTTTTTTTTTTTTTGAGACAGGGTCTTGCTCTTTCAGGCTGGAGTGCACTGGTGTGATAACAGCTCACTGCAGCCTCAATCTCCTGGGCTCAAGGGATCCTACTGCCTCAGTGTCCCAAGTAGCTAAAACTACAGTCACGTGCCACTGCCTCTGCCTAACTTCTTTTTTGTAGAGATGGAGTGCTGCTATGTTGCCCAGGCTGGTCTCGAACTCCTGGCCTCAAGCTATCCTCTTGCTTCGGTCTCCCAAGGTGATAGGATGACAGGTGTTAGCCGCTGTGTCCAACTGGTAGCTGTTGTGATTATACCTATTTTGTAGGTGAGGAAACAGTGCTGGCCTTCAGTTCCCCACTCCATGCCTAAGCTTCACAGCTTCCTGATACACCAAAGACTTTGCATTGTAGGTTCCCTGGGACTCTGCTCCATGGAATGCTCTGTTCACAGATGGGTGGGGGACAAGCTTGGGGTGCGTTAATGCTCCAGGAGGAGCTGTCAACCAGTGATAGACCGGAGTCAGATGATCAGTACTCCAGCTTCCTTGCTAGGCAGGGTGACAGTGGCACATGGCCCATGCAGTCTTTCAGGGGACCCTAACAAGTCTCCACTTGCCTCCAGTAGGAACCTGCTCATTAACATGACTGGTCGTGGCCTCCCTGCCTCCCTTGTCATACTCCCTACCAGAGCTTCCTGATATCACTTCCCAAATCAATTACTTGCCCTCAAAACCTATCTCAGGGTCCGTTTCTAGGGAAACCAACCTGAGATGCTGAGGCACAGAGACGTTGGCTAAGTAACTCACCACGTTTATTAATGTATGATGTGGGAGAGCAGGAACTCAACCCCAGGGAGTCGGCCGCTAGGGTCCATGATCTTATCCACACTCCACCAGAACCTTTGCAAGCTATGGCCAAAGGGCAAAGTTTGGTTTGCTGCCTGTTTCCATCTGCCTGTGAGTTAGAAATAGTTTGTATAGTTTCAAATGGTCAAAAAAATCAAGAGAAGAATGATATTCACGTGAAAATATATGAAATTAAAATGTCAGCATCCGTAAATAAAGTTTAATGGAAGCATAGCCATGTCCATTTGTTTACATACTGTCAATGGCTGTCTTTGTGCTGCTAACTGCAGAATTGAGTAGCTGAGACAGAGATCAAATGGCCTGCAAGGCCAGAAATATTTCCTATCTGGCCTTTTGCAGAAACAGTTTGCTCAGCCACTGCTTTTCTCTTCCAGCTTTGTGACTGATTAGTGGTTCCTTTACTAACCTCTCTGAGTCTCAGATTTTGCAGATGTAAAATGGGGATAAATCACTGCTCCTGTATAGTACTTGTGAAGATTGAATATACGAGATAATATTTGCAAAGTTCCTAGCACAGAGTTCACCTCTTGCAAATATAATAGCCATTTCTACCAAAATAAATTTTATGAAAATATTGTTATCTCCGTTGTTCCTGAGCCTATAAAATCCCTTATTTAGTAACCAGCAGATTTTTCTGGTGGGTTGGCCTGGGACAGTGTTTGTATTCTATAGGTAATGGGTGGGCCTAATTGCCTGTTAGTTGCAGATTTCTTTAAAGTTGGGCAAGACATGGAAAAGCAGAGAAAACAAATGAATAAAAACAAAGCAGCATGAAAAACGTCAGGGGTAGTATGTGAGAAACTGGAATCAATATTCAAAATGCATGCATGTCTCAATTTTTCTTTGTTACTGTGTCACTGTTTTGAAAAGTCTAAATTATGCTTGCAGAAACTTAACGTATGCATACATATGTATGAATGTATACGACTTAGCAGGGTTGAGACAGACAAGCACAATAGTAGGTTTTGCTCAGAATAAGAGGCAGAAGTATGTAGGAAAAGTCGTTTCTGTACACAGGCGAAATGGTGGATCATTCCAGCAGACCCTTCTCAGGGGCGTGTAAACAGACCAGTGAGAAACTTCAAGGCTGTTTCTCCATTTTCTCAACTCCATCTCCTTTGCTCCATTTCTGCAGTTAAGTCTGCCTTTATCTCTCTCGGGCTTATGGCTCCCCAACCCGGCTTTCTTTCCTCCAGTGCTTCTCAGGGGGAGCCAGCTTTGCTCCCCTAGTTATGTTTTTTTTGTTCCGTAATCAGCAGTATGCAAGCGGCTTCCATCCCTGGGTACAGGTCAGGAATGCTGATGAAATCCTACAATGTACTGGACCATCCTCCCGCTCAGGGAAGAATTATCCTGCCCAAAATATCAGTAGTGCTGTGGGTGGGAATCCATGCCAGTCTTTCCCTCTGATGGGTTCTCAATTCAGCAGCCAGTGCGATTTCTATTTTCTGGAATGTAAATATTTTATTTTCTAAAGTGTGGTTCTTTGCATAAGACCCTGTATTGCATTCTTTTTGCCTGCAGGCTAAAATCTGAATCTGAATCCTTATAATATGATGAAAAAACCTGTATTGCCTGTTTCTTGCCTATTTTCCCCCTCCTCTCTCTCTTTCCACTCATACTTCATAAATGCATCGAGGTGTTGCTCACCTGTAGGACTCGGCATAAACTGTTTTCAGATTCTGAGTCCATAACCCTCTTCACCCTTTTCTGGTCAACTTTTATGTACGAGTGACACCAAATATCAGCTCACGAGTTACTTTCCCCTTGATGGCAGCTACCATTTAACATGATAATCTCTTTTGTTGTAATTGCTTGCTCAATTATTTGTATTTCTGTTTACAGGCTTACCTCTCAGACCGCAGGGATCATATCTTTCTTTCTCACTACCACGTGTGCAGTAAAAGGAACACAGTAGGTTCTCAGTTAATATTTGTTGATGAATGGAGTGCTTCTGCCAGTTCGTTTATATTGAGCAACTTATTTAGAATGTTGTTAAGACATTTATAAATGTAAATATTATTATTCTTATTTTGAGATGGAGTCTCACTGTGTTGCCCAGGCTGGAGTGCAGTGGCGCGATCTTGACTCGCTGCGACCTCCGCCTCCCGGGTTCAAGCGATTCTCCTTCCTCAGCCTCCTGAGTAGCTGGGATTACCGGCACCCACCACCATGCCTGGCTAATATTTGTATTTTTAGTAGAGACAGGGTTTCACCATGTTGTCCAGGCTGGTTTTGAACTCCTGACCTCAAGTGATCCACCCACTTTGGCCTCCCAAAATGCTGGGATTACAGGCGTGAGCCACCGCGCCCGGCCTGCAAATGTAAATAGATGTAGCAATTCGTATTTCTGGATTATGATAATATTGATTTGCTGTGTAATTATACCAGCTGAAAAATGAAGAAAAAAAGTAGAAATCCAAAATTGTGGAATTTGAGCAATATAAATTAATAGGCTGTTTTAGATTTTTTGGAGAGGAGGAAGAAATATTAGTTAATTTAATAATAATAAGATTTAAAAAATAATTTAAAAGATCACTAGACAATGGACAATGCTGTTGTCAAGAAGTGTGGAGGGTCTGAGATTTTTTTTTTTTTTTTTTCGAGACAGAGTCTCGCTCTGTTGCCCAGGCTGCTGGATTTCAGTGGTGCAATCTTTGCTCACCGCAAACTCTGCCTCCTGGGTTCACACCATTCTCCTGCCTCAGCCTCCCGAGTAGCTGGGACTACAGGTGCCCGCCACCTTGCCTGGCTAATTTTTTATTTTTTATTTTTTGTAGAGATGGCGTTTCACTGTGTTAGCCAGGATGGTCTTGATCTCCTGACCTCGTGACCTACCTGCCTCAGCCTCCCAAAGTGCTGGGATTACAGGCGTGAGCCACCACGCCCGGCCCCTTCCCACTACCAATTTTATAGATGCTGGCAGCAGACATGAGACTTGCGGGTCAGAAACAAAAGACCTTATTACTCACTGTACAACGTGCAGCATCTCTCCATTGCCAACATGAGACTTGAGGGCACAAGGGGAATAGAAATAAACATGAAGCTCATACTGCATGTTGTGTTGTGAGCAAGAAAGTCTTTTGTATACTCATTTACATGCAAAATAGATGGGATGAAGAAACAATGTAGAAACATGCTTTGTTTTTTCTGCCCTATATTATTATTATAAATGCATCGAATGGTGCTGGCAAACATTTGAAAATGCATTTCTCTGGAAATGGCAACAGCCACCTAACCATCTAGCCCTGTTGATTTCATCTTTCAAATATTTCTGGATTTCATCCACTGGTCTTTACCTCCATTAATACCTTGCCACCATCTTACTTCAAGCTGCTATCCTCTCTTAAAGGGGTTTGTAACAATGGATTCCTACGTGGTTCCCTTCTTCTCCTCCAGTCATTGCTTAGCTAGTTTCTTGAAGCCCAGTTTCCTTATCTATGAAATAGAAATAGCAACATTCCTAGCCCATAGGATTTTTGTGGAAATTACACAGAGTGATGTAAATCAGCCTGACAAGTGCTGAGATTCAATTAATGTAAGCTCTTATGATTGATTACTTATATATGCACAAGCCCTGAATTTGTATCTTCTATGTTTGATTTTTTACAACCAACAGATACTTTGAGGCAAAATCTTCAAAGTGAAATTACCCCTTATGAATGGAATCAAGTTAAGCCGAAGCCTTTCTGTGTAAGAAGCTGCTGTGTAAGAAGGGGAGTTTAAATTTGGGAAAAAGGATAAATTAGATTAGTTGATGCTTACCCTTTAGGAAATATTATCTGAATTATTCTTCCATTGCCAGCCAACCCCATTTCACAGGGCATGTATATTTGCTAAGCAAATCAGAATTTTTTTTTCTTTTTTAAAGATCTGAAAGCTCTTCTCTATTCTATTATTAATTGAATATGTTTGGACCAATACAGGAAGAATAAAATTACCACATCACTATATGTGTGTGAGATAAAATATGTGATTAAAGATATTTATTATACTGATGTGGGAAACAATAATATGTTAAACAGATAAGCATGTAATAATGCATATTTTCCCCATAAAATTTAATTTATCTCTTGGGCTGGGCATAAACTTTCCTCTTGAACAACTTGCTTTCCAACTATAGATTGCTGAGCTAAACTGCTTAGTTTTACAGCAAATTGATCACTACTGTAATATTTCAGGAGCAAAATGATCCTCACCAGTCACTTTGATTTCAAAGGCCAAAATTTATAGTTTTGTTCCTGATTTAGTGATAAAATTTTTTAACATATTGAGCATTTTATCACCTTCTAGCAGGACATGGAGTTGAACTCACAAATGAAAAAAAAAAAAAACCAACAAAAAAGGGGCCATAAATAATATACCACAGAATGACAGAAGAGTTTAATATTCCCTTTGGACCAGTGGGAAATTACTCAGATTTCTTTCCTTGTAAACATATGTCCTGGTCTCTATGGAAGACGTGTTATGCAATCTCTATGCTCCCGGAAAGGGAGTCACAGATAATGCTGGAGCTGGAAACCACACGGATTTTGTGAAAGCATAAAGGAAACTTTATTATATGTGTGCTCCCCAGTGTCTCAACTCGACTTTATTCAAGGCAGATAAAATGTAGTTATTGGACACTTCTGATATGTTGAAAATAGGTGCAGACAGTTAATGATGGGAAAGTTCATGACTCAGTGAAGATTACTCCCTAGCTGGTAGCTTAGGACAGAAAACTATAAAATCAAATTATGATAATCATAGGAGTCAGGAGAAAAAAGTAGGCCCATGGAGCTCTATTTACTGAATTTTTGAATTCATTATATACCACCTACTGTGGAAGTACAGGAAACAGATTTTTGATCATCTCAGTAGATTTGCAAAGTAAACCTATTTTGTGATTACCAAAGTGAATTTTTTAAAAACTTAAAATTGTAAGAGAAAGAACCAGGGCTAGAAGGAAGGTGCAATAATAGAGAATAAAAATAATCGACATACCCCACAATACACTCGCACACATCCAGACTTTACCTTTTGAGGAGTTGGTTGGACATTAAACCAGTGAAAACAGATGTGGCTGTCTCGGTTTTTACCACTAAAAATAATTTTTTTTTCCAAACAACATTTCCATCACATAGCAGTGTCTACCTGTCCTGACATAAGAGTTAAACCATTGATCTGGGGCTTAAATAGGACTTTGAGCTGCAGTGGTCTATTTTATCACATGTAACTTAGGTGTTGAGTCAGCAAGGCCAAATACGCTTCTACTAGATATCAAATCTAGACAGCTAGGGTCTGCAAGGTTTTTATTTTTTAACCTTCACTCAGATCTGTGTTTTAGGGAGAAAGTCGGCCTTTTATACCTGATATTAAGAATATCTATCTGAACGGTGCCCTTGAGTGACAAATCTCATTGATAATTTTCTATGGAATGTCAGCCCTTGCCACGTTAAATTACACAACTGCTAGTGTTTTTATACGATACCTTCTTTTTTGTATGCTTATTAACATTTATAGGATTCTTATGATGTGCTTACTTTTTTGTTTGTATTTAAAAACTTTAATACAGTTCTATAACATTTAGCTATTGCTGCATAAAATAACAGCTACAAAAGCTCAGTGACATACAACATAGGCATTTATTGATTTTTCTCAGGAGTGGTCATCTAAGCGGCCCTGCTGAGCTTGTCTGGGTTGCTCACATATCCGGGGGTCAGCAGGCTGTCAGCAGGGGCCACTGGGTGATGGGGTGACTCGACTCAGCTCCACCTGGCTCATGTCCTTTGGCAAGTCAGTCTGGGCATGGTCTCAGGACAGTGGTAGTAGGCCAAGCAGGACCACACAAGGCTTCTTGGAAGCCTAGGCTCAGAACTGTCACACAATCACTTTCATTACAGTCTGTTGGCCAGTAAGACACAAGGTGATATAAGAAGCTCTATCTCTTTTTTCTTCCCCCTCTTTTTTTTTTTTGAGACAGGGTCTTGCTCTGTTACCCATGCTAGAATGCAGTGGCACCATCATAGCTCACTGCAGCCTTGAACTCCTGGGCTCAAGCAATCCTCCCGCCTCAGCTTTCCAAACAGCTGAGACTACAGATGCATGCAACCACACCTGGCTAATTTTTTAATTTTTGTGGAAACTGCTACATTGCCCAGGCTGGTCTCAAACTTCTGGCCTTAAGCGATATTTCCACCTTGCGTTCTAGGCCAAGTGCTGGGATTCTGGGCCAAGTGCTGGGATTACAGGCATGAGCCCATTGTGACCGGCTAAGGTTCTGCCTCTTCAGGGAGTGAAACTGCAAAGAGGCATGCCAAAGAGTGCAGATACAGTGATGGAGAAGAATTAGAGCCCTTAATTCAATCTGCCATAGAGCTCATTCATCCTCCGAATAATGCGATGAGGTAGCTACTATCATTATTCCCTTTTCTTTTTTTGTGCAGGGAATTATTGCAGAAGGTGCTAAATAACGAGAAGTCACCCAACTAGTAAGTGGTGGAGCCAGGAATTGAGAGAGTCTGGGTTCTTCACCCCTCTGCTGAGCAGTTTGATTATAACAAACACAAAAACAGTGGACCCTTGACTCACACAAAAGTGAGTACAAACTTTAGTCTGTAAACTAAGATGTGCAGTCGGATTTTATTTTATATATCTCTCTCATTGCTGACTTGGAGTTCCCATTGTTCTGGGCTGGCAGAAGACTTCAACTCAGTTCTTTCTGGAGGTTCCTTCCTGGGTTGGACATTTGTCAGTGCATCTGAGTTGCCTTCCCAGGTCTGAGGAAACCTTGTCTTTGTAAGGCTGAACTCGCCTCTCCCATCTTAAGAGGAAAACCCCAGTTATGTGCTTTCCTGATCTCCCTGGAAGTTCCAGATGGCCATTAAAAGCTTGAGACAGGAGAATGCAGGGATTGCACAGAATGCATTCTGGTGACTGGTACTAGCAATGGCGGTGGCATTTGGCAGAAGTCGTTTGGGTATCAGTGTCCAGTGTTCAGCACTGTTGGCATCACTACATATGGTCCAAACTCCTGTATCTGTGCCCAGGTCTGTTCATGGGGGCACTGTCATGGCACCAGTATTACACCTCGATTTTGTGCAATATTCTGACTGCAAAGCCTCCAAACCTGGCTCTTTGGAGCTCCTGGGAGCTTTGTGAGTGACTAAGAATCATATGATAAATGCTCTTCCTGCTGGAATTAATCAGAATGAGCTTCAGTTGTTGGTAACCATAAGCCCCCCCAGCCTTTCCTGGTTGTTTCATGTTTTTGGGGCATTGCATTATGCCCAGGCAAAAGAGGTGGCTCCCTTGATCTGCTGGCTTTGACCACATAGATTTCCTGCAGGAATGTTCATTGCTCCATTTTCCCTACAAGCACAGCAGCTTTCTACTACCTCTCTGCCATGTTTGGGATGAAGGGATTTGGGGGAAGTTGTTTATGGCCCCACCTTCCTCGACTTGCTCTGTGGTCATTCCTTTCCTGGTGCTCGTTGCCTTTCTAGAGTCCACAGAGAATTGAAGTCCAGGTCTCCTGCCTCTCCTACCTCTCTGTGCCCGTAGACCTCCTTCCTTCTCTCTTTTGCTTAAAGCCTTCTCCTCCAACCTGGGAGGATTCTCCTTGTATTCTAGTGTGATATGGTTTGACTCTGTGTCCCCACCTAAATCTCATCTTCAATTGTAATCCCCATGTGTCAAGGGAGGAACCTGGTGGGAGGTGATTGGATTATGAGGGTGGTTTTCCCTGTGCTGTTCTCATGATAGTGAGTGAGTCTCGTGATATCTGATGGTTTTAAAAGTGGCAGTTTTTCCTGTGCTTGTACTTCACTACCTGCCTGCCACAATGTGAGACATGCCTGCTTCCCCTTCCGCCATGGTTGTAAGTTTGCTGTGGTCTCCCCAGCCATGAGAAACTGTGAGTCAATTAAACCTCTTTCCTTTGTAAATTACCCAGTCTCGGGTATTTCTTTATAGCAGTGTGAAAATGGACTAATACATAGGGAAACCGCTCTTCCTACATATTTTCTCCAATATACTTTGGATTTGTTTGCAAACTGCCTCTCTCTCACTTTTTTTTTTTTTTTTAAAAAAAAATTAAAAAATAAAGGTTTTTTTAAAAAAAAAAAAAAAAAAAAAAAAATTAGCCAGAAAAGACTGGGGGACAGTTTGTGTTCTGCCCTGAGTTACCAAATGCAGATCTGTCCACTTAATTAAAAGTGAGGAGGAGGCGGGGAAAATGCTAGGACAAAACGCCCATTTCCCATAGGGTAGGCTATTCATCCTAAGGCACTTAGGTAAGGCGGAATGAATTCCAAACTGCTTGGAATAGCTTCAGTCTATTATTTTGACCTCACCTCTTGCCATGTACACCTCTTCTTCGCCATACAGCCTAGCTTCCAGCTGAATCAAACCAGCCAACGGGTCCTGAATATCTCCTTGTTAACACATCTCTCAGCACATATATTTTTCTCTGCCTAAAATATCTCTTTTTCCGCCCCCCTCTATTTTCTATAGACAAAATCCTAAAGAAGAGATAGAGGAAATTCCCAATGGCAGGTCTGGATACTATTTGGGTAAACATTTTAACAAATGGTTTGGCCATTTGGAGGAATTTATGTGTACAGGGCCCCTGTATTCTGGAGGTTTATGTTTTGGTAGACTAATCAGCTCAAAACTTGAGCTTCTGAGACTCCGGGGGTAGGCAAATTCGTTTGTTCACTGATTTAATACATAGGAATGGGTACCAGAGAGGAATTTTCAAGTTTCTAGGAATAAACAGAATGATAATTTTAATGTCATTTTAAATGTAAGTGTGCTAGAAATTACCTATGGGATTTTGTCCTCTTGTTCTCACTCTTTTATCTTCAAATGGTAATTTTCCAGCATTTTTTCATTCTTTCAGGGACATTTACTGAGAATTTAACATATGTTAGGCATTATGTTAAGTAGCAGTTTTCTGTATAGAATAGAATATTAAACAAGTAGAAATAATGGGGTGTAAACATAAAGCAATTTCATTTTGTCTTCCACTATCACTTAAAACTTTATTAAACTGGGAAGGTTTTTTTCCTGCCCCTGCGTGACTTTTTTGATCACTCATTTTAATAGAAATTTCTGCAGTCACTTTAGGCTACTAAACACACAGTCTTAGTTCAGAAATTAGAATGTTTTGTACCATATAATAAGCCAACCTCTGAACTTGACTTAAAATTAAATCTTCTCTTTCCCATAGATGTGCTCTCCAGGGAAGCCTACATCCAGTAAATAGTCACCTTCTTTCTTTCCTCACTCTGAGTCTACCAGCTTGCTAAAAGGGGTTTCTGACCTCTTAGTGTTCAGAGAAAGGGCATGGAGGAGAGGCTGGGAAGCCAGAAAGTCTACACTTTACTGCTACCCTTGTGGAATGACTGCACAGTTTCTGAACCTGGGGGATGTTTAGGCTGACTTTTCTCTCCTCTGGGCATTGTCATGGGTCCTTTGGAGATTCCCCTCTTGTTGTTGGAAACCTCACGTGAGGAAACTTTCTATTTTTCTTCTGTTATGTCTTGCTCAAAGGCCAAAGATTTCTCTTGACACCTCTTTTCCGACTTGAGACATCCATGTCCCCCATGCTGTGTTCAGAGAGTTTACAGACATCTAGGATTGTTGGACAGCAATATGTACACAGGGACATACTGGTACAAGGTCTCGTTCCTTCTGCACTGTGGTTCTGCAGACAAAAGCCCATTGGTAGTTAATTCTCTCTGGCAGTTTCAGGATTCTAGGTTCTCCACTTCCTCCTGAGTCTGAGTTACTTGTCTGTCACCTCCTCCCACTTTCTTAGAGTCTAAGTCTGACTTTTCTTATTTGGGAGCCAAAAACTCTGCCTATAATCCTGCATCCAAATCTTTTTGTCTCACAGTTAGTCCTGTGGCTTCTTTGAGACTTTGGTTCTGTTTGGGAGAAAACGTTCCTTGGAATAAGGAACTGAGAAATAAGGAATTAAGAGAACTGGAATAAGGAATTAAGGAACTTGGAATAAGGAAGTAAGAGAACTGCAGGTGAGTGGACTGAACTGAAATAATGCAGAATAATAGTTCAAGATCGATTCCTGCCACAGACCTTGAGTAAACGGCCATGGAAGGTTTTTCCAAGAGGGGTTATTTTAGCTGGTACCGAAGCATTAGTCTGTCTCTGAGGCAAAGTAAAGAAAAAGGATGTTCTTGACAGAAGAAATAGGGCACCAAAAGGAAAGTGTCTGCAGGTACCCAGTGGCTGCAGCTTTAGCAGGCATGGTGGGGAGGGTCTGTAATGGAGAAAGGCTTGGCCTGTATCCACCATCCAAGGGGAGCCTTTGGAAGGTTTTAGACGGAGAAGTGATATGTTCTAGAAAGGTTTAGCGCGGTGGTGCGTGCCTGTAATCCCAGCTACTTGGGAAACTGAGGCACGAGAATCACTTGAACCCAGGAGGCAGAGGTTGCAGTGAGTGAGATTGCGCCACTGCACTCCAGCCTGGGCGACAGAGCGAGACCCTGTCTCAAAAAACAAAAACAAAAATAACCTTCTCAAAAACAAAAACAAACCTACACCTGGGGGGAAAAGCTAACAAAAGATGCGTAAGATGTCCACAGAGAAAAACCACGCAGCATTAGTGAGGGAAGTAAAACAAGCTCTTTAAAAATACAGAGCTCTGCCCATTCCCACACTTGTGTTATAAGTTGGTCTGATTTTCCTGTCTGCTTTTTCTCTCTTGATTACTTTTCTGCTAGATATGAGAAGGAGAAGAAAGAGTTAAATAACACGCATTTAAATGTCCTCATCCCCCTCCCCTCCAAGCCAAGTAGCTGGAGAAGTTGAAAAAAGAAAAACAAAACTAAATGATTGGGGCTAAAGAAATAATTGGGAGAAAAGAAAGTTGCCAAAAAGCATATATATATATATATATAGAGAGAGAGAGAGAGAGAGAGCATTATATATAATATATATAAACATTATGTATAATTATATATAATGTATTATATAATATATATGCACATTTATTTGTAATAAGTGAATAAATGAATAGTGTATATGGTGGTCTTAGTATATGCATGGAAAAATTGGAGGAATATACAGCAAATTGTTAATATTGGTGTTTGGTGTGTTTTCAAGTATTATATCTGCAATATTTACTATTTTTTTAAAAACAATGAGCGTGTATTACTTTTGGAATCAGAAAAATCCCAATAAATATATACACCTATAAAGATGTCACACTTAACATCCAAAGTCCTTATCAGGGTTTCTAGGGCCCTGCGCGACCCAGCCCCTCTCTCTGCCTGACCTTGTTTCCTTCATGCTCCGTCTCGTTCATGGTGGTCTCTTTGCTCCTCCTCGATCACACCAAGCACGTTTCCAGTTCACAGTGTGTGCATTTGACATTCTCTCTGCCAGGTGTACTGTTCCAAGGTATCTGCATGGTCCCTTCTCCACGTCAATTAGATTTTGCTCAAATGTCATAATTTCAGAAAGAATTTCTGAAAATTCCCATCTCCTGTACTTGCTTTATGTTTCTCTATAGTACTTACCCACTACATTATATCATGTTTGTCTATTTATTGTTTATGTATCTATCTATCTATGTATCTATGTATCTATCAATCATCTGTCTATCCATTGATGTCATTCCTTGAAGACTTTGCCTAGAATAGTCTCTGACATACAATGGAAACTCAGTAAATATGTATTGAATATATATTATTTGCTTTTAAACAGTGAGTACCTGTTTTTACTTTTATTTAGTGAAGATTGAGTTGTAGAAAATATTCGAAAACCTGCAGCCCCAACTTATGGCAGCTTAAAGGTTTTTAGTCACTTTTTAAAAAACACCTTTCCTCATATAGGACAGAGTTTTTCCACCTCAGAACTATGGACACTTTGGGATGGATAATTCTTTGGTTTGAAGTCTGTTCTGGGCATGGTAGGGTGTTTAACAACCAATTTGATGCTGGTAACATCCTCCCCCAGCCCCCTCATTAGTTATGACAATCAAAAATATCTTCAGACATTGCCTAATGTCCGCTGGGAGCCCAAATCCCCTTCTCTTCCCCATTGAGAACCACTGCTATAGTAGCGATCTAGAGTCAAGTACCTCTCCTTCTTTCTAAAAATATGTACAGCATCGTATTGACGGAGACAGGCTAAAGTTTCATCTACTGCTATGCTATTAGGAGGGAATGAGCTGAAATTTGTGTCATGGGTTCTTATACTTTAATGAGAGTTACTCAGGTCTCAGAACCTCTCTACATTTTGGTTTTCTTGTTTAGTATAAATGCAATCCGATTTAATCTGCATATAAACACATCTATTGCATATTAAAATCAACATATTATAAACATCAGGCTGAATGCTTTCCTGAAGAAGCAGGCTAAAAAAATTCATGCATATTAATATCACAAATAAGCCAATTATTATATGGAATAGTAAATAAAAAAACAATATGATTAATCTAAAACTGGGAGCTTCATAAAGCAAAATATATGATATGAAGATTAGACTGCCTTAGAAACAATATTACGAATCCTTGCATTTTACATGTAATTTGTTTAAAATTAATTTCCCAGTGTGCTATCTTATTTTTGTTTCACCTAGACCTACACTAATAAGTTTTATGAAACATTGATATTACTTAAAATCACAACACAGAGAAGAAACCATTTCTCTGCTCTTAATTGAGGCAAACCACACTGCTTAGCTTCACAGTTTCCAAGGCCCTGAGGACTTCCAGGTATGCTGGAATTCTTGATTATTTGCTGGCATGGAGCAGTGATGCACTGACTTGACTTTTTAAACAGTCACCATTCTTTACTACCGAATAATAATAACCTTTATGAGAAAACAATCCAGTTCTTGAGCACTTACTGTGTGCCAAGCTCTCAGCATAATGATTATTTAATTCAATCTTTACAACTACCTGGAAGTTTGGGATTGTTATTAACCCCATTTTACAAAAAGGAAATCTGAGAGGTTCATCTGCCCAAGATTACATGCCATTAGTAGGTGGGCTGTGCTGGGCTTTGAACTCCGTCCCGTTAGACTGCAAGAACTCGTGTTCTTTACCATTATAACACTAACTGTAGAGATAATTAGCAGCACATTGTTATCTTCATGTTAAATAGATTTTTACATTGGTAACTTGCCACTTTGCCTTCATTCATAATACGACTATTCAAGTGGACTCTAGCAGGGAACAGTGTGCCATAGGTAAATTAAAATACTTACAGGAAGCTTAGGGAAGATGGCAAGATGGTAGAAAGGGAGGCCTTCCAGTGAAAAGGCCGTTGAAATAGCCTAGTCAAGAAAAAAAATGGCAGCCTGGACCAAGGTGGTGGCAGAAGGCAAGAAGAGAAGAGATGGATTTCAGAGACTTTATTATTATTTTTAAAATGAGATGGGGTCTCACTATGTTGTTCAGGCTGGTCTTGAACTCCAGGGCTCAAGTGATCCTCTCCCATCAGCCTCTCAAGTAGCTGGGATGACAAGCATGTGCCACTGAGCTCAGTTTGATATTTCAGAGACCTTTAAGAAGTAGGATTGGTAGGGCTTGTTGACTAGAATCTTGGGGGATGTAGAAGGGGGAGAAGAGAAGAATAATACCCAATTATCTGAGTCATGATCCTAGGAAAATGGCACCCTTCATTCAACTGGGAAGAGGAGGTGTGGTGGAAGATGATGGGTTCATATTTCGGCAAGTTGGGGTTGCATGGCCTGAGGTGTTCATCAGGCCATGGGATAACAGGGTTTCTCTTAGCTAGGCTGCTTTTCACTTTGCCCCTTGAATCATAAATGCATACAAATATTTTATTCTTCTTTACCACAGTGTAAACTCTTTTAGGGCAGTGTTCAAGATTTGTTAATCCCCATTTCCCTTAGAATGCACCATCGTTGCTGGTACTTCAAGAAACATGAAAAAACATGATCCAGATCTACTTGTCTTTTGTCCTCGTTCTTCCTGGGATGTGTTTTGTATTTTCCCATTTATAGTCTTTGATTTTTCCCACTCTCTCCAACTAAAGACCCTTGCATTCCAAGCTACATCTCTGTGTATTTTATTCCTTCTTAGCTTCAATCTTCAAGGTCAATTTCAACTTCCACTTCCTGGATGAAAATATCTAAGCTTCTGCTGAGCACTTGACATAATAGTTTCCTCTTTCCAACTTCTGAAGCATCTTTTTTGTAGCCTTTTTGCAACCCAGTGTAAGTTTCTCTTTATATCAATTTGTGTTTTCTGAGCCTGTTCTAGTGCCTGAAATATACTAGGCAGGTAATGCATGCTAGCTATTTTTATCACGTGCTTGTGTCATACACACTTTATATCAAGCAGAAAATATTTCAGTGCCTACACGGTCCTACCACATGCTAGCAATGGATCATGAACACGTCACTTAAGCTCTTTGAGCCTCAGTTTTCTCATCTGTGAAACTGAATCATAAGAATACCAACCACCTAGAGTGGTTGTATGGCTAAAATGAATTTAAATATATAACAGGCTTAGAAAATTGCCTGGCACTTACTAAGAGTTGCATAAGTATTAGCTGTTATTTTTGTAGGGACCTATTAGATAAGTAAATCAAATAAGCTGAAATTGAGAAAATGTTTTCTTAAAACACACAGATTGCTTGGTTTGTCTTTAATTTTTCTACTTTTAATAGATATATGAGTACAGGGAATATTATGTAGGTTTCTTAAATCTACTCTAAGGAAGACAATAGTGTAACTAGAATGATAAATGGTAAGTGAGACTTAGCTTCTATGCAAGAGAACAATAAGGAGTGGTGGGGACTGGGGAGAACCAGACTGACCTTGCCCTGTCTTAGGGGGCGGCCACTATTTAGGCCAATTGTTGTCATATGAGAATGAAGACCTGATGTTGTCATGGGTTTTTAAGAAGCCAGAAACCTGAACTTTTAAATGAAATCTCCTAATTTGTAGATGTTGGCAGCTAAATAAAAAATAAAATTCAGTACACTCTAGAGTGTTGCAGTGTGAATGTCTGTGCTATGATATAAAATAAAACATGCCTGTAGGCCAACTTGGCCCCCAGATCACCAGTTTGCAATCTCTGCTTTATCTCATAACTTCCTTTAGGGTTTGAACTATGGCCTGTCCGCAGTAGACAGGCAAAAACAGATGTCGAACTAAGTTAGATTTTGGTGTAAGAACTCTGGAGTACTTTCCATATATCAAACTGAGCTGAAAAAAATAATCCAAAGGATATTTTCCATTGTCGCTATTTTTTTTTTTTTCTCTGTGTGCACAGTAGCATAACATGCCCTGAATGCAGAGAAACCATAAACTAGGTCATTTCCTTGGACAGTAAAATTCTCTGAAACAAAAGCAGCCAAAAATTGATCATTTGCCTGCTAAAGAAGCACATGCTCCCTCCCTGTGAACACACACACAGTTTAATACAATAAAACCAAGCCTGATAAAAATGCAAAATGTATGCATTTTAAAAGAGGAATTTTTAATCACATTAATTTAAACAGAAACCCTAAATTAGTTTTCCTGTAAGAACATGATCAACTGCTTAGTTTCCCTAAAGACAATGTGTGACCTCTACGAGGAATGCACTTGTTTTCACTTTTTCCCCCCTTCCCTTCTATATATTTTTTTCCACCTTCATTTTATAGAATTTAATAATGGGCGAAGTAACAAATGAGAAGATAAAAATATTCCTGAACACTCTAGGGCATACATGGGGATATAAACAGATATTGTAGCCATTTCCTTAAGTTACATCATTTGCTGGACTATTTGACTTTCTAATTTGAACTCCCTGTGTATTACTAAATTTAACTTGTATATGCCAGTGTGTGTCTGTCACTGAATTCCCCCAAACGGTAGGCTCTGAGAATAAAATGCCAAATTATCTATTTCATCTGTGTTTCTGTCCATTTATGTATTTGTCTGCTTATTGATCTATTTTAACACGATCTATCAAGGAAGGCATTTCAACGTCTTTGTTTCTTATTCTTCCTTGTTTACGGAGACCACATTCCCCCCACCCTCAATTTCAAATTGCCCTCTCTTCTCGTCTGCAAATGTTCGTGGTATACATATTTCCTTTATTATTCCCTCTAAACTTTCTTTGTTCCCATCCCTGTCTTTTATTATTTCTACTGTGTCATCAGAAACTGACTGCTGGATCCTGCCAATTAGCCTTTGTCTGTCAGCACCAGCCTCAGCCTCCCGAAGAGCGAGTGTGCACGGCGAGGCGGACAGGCCCTATTTCGTATGCAGCACAGTGTCCCCACACAGAGATATGCCATTACTGACAAAAGAGCAGTAGATGGGCTCAGATTAGCTGCTGACAAACTTCCTATGTGTGTGTGCGTGTGTGTGTGTGCGCGTGTGTGTGTGCGCATGTGTGTGTGAGTGTGTGCGTGCCCGGTAGGAGGAGGTCGAGGGGGGTGGGCAGGACAGGGCAGGTAACGGAAGCATACCCTGGAGCACCAAACAGCAAATCTAACTTGCAAAGTAACTTATCAATTCTATTTCCAAATACCGATCATTCTGAAATGGTTTCCGTCATAGATGTGGTCCATCTGTACTGGTGGGTGCAAATGGGCAGGTCGCAGCGACAGGAAGAATTCACAGATTTCTGCCTCTTGGTCGCATCTGCTTGGCCGTCCACTGTGAAGTGCCCCTCTCCTTCCCCAGGTTAATATTTCTGGGCACCCTCCAGGGTAAAGGGAGGCACTCACCTTGGGTACAGAATTTAATGGGGCACCAAAAAACTCTGTAGTCAAAACAATTGTTTTACAATATCTATGATGTAATTAAAAAATAAAAATAAATGCCAAAAACCCATGATGAAGAAATATTAAAATTTCAGGTAAAGAAAGGATCAGCATTAGTGATGTTTCCATATGCGTCAGGCCCTAACATGGCTCGGCACAGTGCTGTGACTGATCCTGTCTTTATATACACCATCATGTATATATGCATTGAGCAAGTATATGTGTGTGTATGTATGTGTGTCTGTGTGTATGACATTTTGTTTGACATGTTTTTGGTAATTTCAATTTTTTAACAATGTGGTATTAAAATATGACTTCTCTTGATTACTGTGTTCCATGGTGGCCCCTTAACTTCTGCTCCAAAGTAAGTTCTCCATTGGTCTCACCCTGTTCTGGGCCCTGAGCCTCTCCCACATGGCCTTACATAAAATTCTGCTCCTGTCAGGGGCCTCCCTCTGGCTAATACCATGGACCTGCAAAGCATTCAGAGGGCACCATGGGACTCAATGGGCAGACACAGGGCACAGCCCTTCCCACTGGGCAAATCTATCTTTTGTAAGGGAATACTGAGAACTTGTAGCCTTAAGATGCCAAGGCACGTTGTATTCTGTGGATGTGTAAGGGGCTGTCATGATAATACCCTCTGATGGAGAAGCCCCCAGGCAGTCTGCTAGTACCCCATATCTTACAGAGTCCATGGGGCTACGGTGTCTTCAGTTTTCACTTGCATTTTCCCAGTTGTCCATTAGACTTGGAGGCAAGAGTCCAGTGGGGTGTTGGCCAGGAGGCACATCCAGGAGCCCCACTCCATGTTATTTTCAGAATCTCCCTTTCTCTTAGGCAGCTAAGGTCAGTCTCAGTGTGTTTGTTTGTTTTTATTTACTTTTTTTTTGAGACAGAGTACTTGCTCTGTTGCCCAGGCTGGAGTGCGATGGCGGGATCTCAGCTCACTGCAACCTCCGCCTCCCAGGTTCAAGTGATTCTTGTGCCTCAGCCTCCCGAGTAGCTGGGATTACAGATATGTGCCACCACGCCCAGCTAATTTTTGTATTTTTAGTAAAGATGGGGTTTTGCCATGTTGGCCACACTGGTCTCGAACTCCTGGCCTCAAGCAATCCACCCACCTTGGCCTCCCAGAGTGCTGGGATTACAGGCGTGAGCCACCACGCCTGGCCATTCTAAGTGTGTTTGGATGCCCCTTGCCTTAGGATGCGTTGTCTCCCAGGGTCCCCTTCAGACCTGCAGGCAAACAGGCCCCCTGCAGGCTTTGCCACACGCAGCTCAGACATACTGGTGCCATCATCACCTTC
This sequence comes from Theropithecus gelada, assembly GCF_003255815.1. Classification (NCBI taxonomy): domain Eukaryota; kingdom Metazoa; phylum Chordata; class Mammalia; order Primates; family Cercopithecidae; genus Theropithecus; species Theropithecus gelada. Next base: position 50,285,360 of record NC_037678.1, on the reverse strand, counting down.
ATCACTATCCATCCCCATTTATTGAGTGCAAGTATGCCATTTCTCTTCTAATCCTCACAGTAACCCTGTCAGATGGGAACAAAGAGTATTTGCCTTTCGCCAATGAGAAAGGCGAGAACCCAAGGAGTGCATTTCTTGCATACACTGGCTTGTAAACAATGGGCTTAGATTTAAACCCACATCTATCTGATGCTAGATATGGCGCTCTTAACCTCTACCCAGCCTTGCGTTTGCCCTGTAGGCATCCTGGGAGTCTCAAGAACCAGGAAGATTTGTAGAGCTGTTTTGCTGTATTTTGTGTGATGAAACATTACCTTTTATTCTACAGATATAAAGTTGTATGATGAAACTTTGAAATAAACTTGAAATGTTTATTTCAAACTATACTCCATCTATTTTCTTTCCCCCTTAACACATGTGCGTATCCACACGCACACGTACACACACACATGCACAGACGCATTCTCAAAAGTTCTGGCACTCTGACCTTGGTTAAAATCCAGTTCTTGGTCATGCAGGTGATTAAGGCAGAGACACTGCCCTACGAGGTACTACAGTCTGGTAACAGAAGGGAACATCTTATCAGTGAAGGTTGTTGGGTGTAAGCAACAGAAATGAACTCTGGTTAATTTAGACAAAAGGATGTTTTATTAAAAGAGTACTGGCTTGCTCAAAGAATATTGGGAAAGCCAGAAACTCAAGCTCAGGGGCAACATACCAATCTGGTTCCCTGCCCACTTAATTATTTTGCCTCTCTGTAGATGTATATTTGTTGAATAAATGCCTTAAATGAGGTGTTTGCAGGAGGAAATGCAATTCCTGGTGGAGTCTCTTATGTATATGTAAGCTACAGAATCACTATTCATCCAGCTTCTTTTTGTGGAAACTATTCCCGTGAGAGAGTTTGGAAAAGAGGATATGGGGTGAGAAAGAAACTTTATTTTCTCCTTCTAATCTCCTTGTATCACCCCATCCTCCCTCTCTGACCTCCCCTGCCCTATCAGGGAGCTGAACAAAACTAGGTACTTGTGAGTTTCTTCCCCCTCAATATCTGGATAGATTATTTGTATTTAGGGTTCTCCCCAGAAGCAGAACTTGAGATAAAAATTTGAGTACAAGTTGTTTATTTGGGAGGTGGTAACAGAAAATACCCAGAAGGAGGTGGGGAAGTGAGCCAGGAAAGGAAAGTTGAGTCATCAAGACAGTTACCGCCATGGAAGACTGGAGCTTAATGTCTTCTGGAAAACTCTGGAAGCCAGTGGAGAAAAATGCCTCAGAGTTGTTCCTTCTGGGGAGGGAGGGAATTGGGGTATTTATACACCAACATTGTCAGTTGTTGGTTGAGGGTAGCTTCTAGAGGACCATTAACTCTTGGTACTTCTGGACAACCATGCCTATGGCAAACTGGTCTCCAGAGGCCACAGGAATGCCTTAGGCAAAAAGATGCAGTTGCTGCTGATGTTCCAGTCCGGCATCAAGCACTTAGGTGATCAGGGCATGGCCCTGACAGTGACATGCGGATGTCCCTGGCTACTGACTTCTCTTCCTTAGCAGAGAGAAATTTGAGTGTTTCCATCCAACAAAAACCTTAAGAACCTCCAAATCACCCATCTTTGAGTTTCAATGTCATGAAAATACTGGAATAAAATATTAACGCAAATCTATGTTTTGTCAAGAGTAGTGTTTTGTTATTTTTCTTGAACTATCCCAGATATACTACTTCAAATTAGCAAAAGGACATTTTTTTTTCCTTGAGCAATATCAACTAAATAGAGGAGGAGGGAAAAGAAAAATTCACTTATCATGGTTTATTTGTTTCCATGTCATGATAAAAAGATTAAGTTGCACAGCTTTCATTTTTCCCCATTTTTTTCTCTTGCCTTCTGCTATTACTTGTGTTTCTATTTATTTTAATTAGAATTTAGCCTTTTATTGAACTTGTTTTCTTTCTGTGGTATTTTTATAAGCTATGTTCAGCAATTCACAGTTTCTAAAACACTAGAGGTACTTTTTATTTTTTATTTTTTTTTCAGTCAAGATGATGCACGTCATTTGGCCTTGGATCTGGTGGCCAAATATTCATCTCAAAGGTTGTGTTCATCATAGCAAATGGGACTAAATTTTACTCTTTAGAATCATTCCAGTTCCAGTACCTGAACACTTAACTTTAAAATTTTTTTACTATGATATTCATTGGGTATTTGTATTGTATTCTGTATACTAGCTGGTAATATCACCAACACCAACAGTATCCAGTGTTAGATGTTGTTGTACTGTTTCCAAGTGTTAAGAATCCTAGCTCTACCTCTTCTAGCTGTGCTGTTTGGGTGCTTTGTTTTACCTCTCATCAGTTTCTTTACATGTCAGCCTATAAGTTTTTATTTTAAACAGACTTTGTATATATAGAATACGTAGTCCAAAGCCTATAACATAGTAAAACATTTGACTCATGTAAGCTTTTATTACAAAACACTGGCATACACACACTCATTTTATTTAAATAGAAATGATACTGTTGGCTTATGCGCACCTAATCTTGAATTATCAGGTGACTAATGCATGGTTTGTGTGTGTATGTATATAACACACAGAGTCAATAAACAAATGTATATGTATATGAACTATCTGTGAGTCGTGTTCTCATCTCTATGCCTGTGGTCTTAAGTTTGAAATGTCAATTATATCACAGCTTAATGGGTGCACATAGCAGTGTGTCTGAACATCCTTTGGCTTTCTCGATCAATATTGACCTAATTTTATCCGGGGTGGCTCTATTTCCCCTCCGTGGTATGTGAACATCTGCAAATCGTCTCAAGGAAATGAAGTCATAGTAACATCTAGAGAATGCAATATGATGGTGATTACTCGGAACTCAATCTCTTTCACCCTGTGCCTCCCTCACCTGCATTAGCCCCGTGACTCACCTCTGTGGGAATGGGGAATGACTCGCTTCTTTAGCTCTCCAGTGGTAAGAAGGGAAATGATAACAGGAGTAGCTAACAGTTACTGAGAACTCACCATGGGCAAGCACTTCTGTGCAAATTCCCTTACTCCCCTGTGTAGCCAGAGCCTTTCTTATTGCCATCACCAGGTGATGGATGAAGAGGTTGACATGAGTGAACGCCCAATGACGTGGAATAAATACATGGCAGGGCCGAGACTGTGGCCCCAATGGTCAGCTCCAGGGCTTGCCATTTATACAAAATGAACTTTCAGTTTGGGAATAATTTTAGATTTGCAGAAAAGTTGCACATATAGTACAAGCCTACTGTTTTAGCCATTGCTTTTTGCTGTTCCTTAAGCCTCTAAGATTTTACCAAATCATGTCAACTTCATCACCAGCTCATCTAGCTTCTGAAGCGTAGATCAATCTGACCTCAATTAGAGGCTCCAATTATCCACATTTAAGGCACCATCAGAGAACACAATGCAAAATTTCTTCTTTCATTCAACACATAATGATTGACTGCTCTCTATGTCAGTTAGGGACCAAGTGGTGAGCAACTCAGTCCAGCTGTTTGTCCTTATGGGAAGTAGACATTGTACACACACACACACACACACACACACACACACACACACACACACAGAGTCAGCTGAGTATAAATTTACAAGAAACGGACATTAGAGAGCATGCAGTAGTGGAGGCTGACCTGGTCTGGGGGACACAGGGCAGGAAAAGATGGTCAGGAAGTTTCCCAAGGAGGTGATGTTTGAGCTGATACTTACTCAAAGGAAGGAAAGGAGTGTGAAAGAAAGGATGGAAGTGTGGGAGGGGAAGACTGTTACAGGCAGACAGAACATCTCCTACACAGACTCTGGCGTCTGCCATCAGCTTGCCTTTAATGAGTTTCTGGCTCAGAAATGTAAAAAAAAAGTCTGTATTTCTTAGAATGCCTTCTAATTCTTTTACCCCCCTTGCAGGCTTCATCTCCTCTGTGATTTTCTTCTAGGCCCACTCTCTCCTCCCCAGAATTAAGCACCCTATACTGTATCAGAGCACTGTTTGTACTTCTATTATTCCATGTAAATACTGTTTTAATTGCTTTCCTAGAAATACCTGTGTTCTCTACTACATTGATTGCTCCTTGAGAAATATATTTTATTCCTATTTTATATCTCCAAATAATGAATCAATAGTATTTATTGAGCAATTCCTATGCATTAGGCACTTTGCTAATTTTTTTCATGTAATATTTTATTTATTTCTTAGGTCAAACTTATAAAGTTGTATTATTCATTCCCTATCACCCATTTAGCCAGCATTTATTGGGCACCAACCATTGTGTTGGGCACTGTTCTAAATCAACCAATGAAGTCCTGCTGGTCAAATCTGGCTTTCCATCTGTTTAGGTAAATAAAATTTTATTGGAACATGGCCATGCTCATTTATTTACATATTGTCTATGGCTGGCTTCATGCTACTATGGCAGGGCTGAGTAGTTGCAACAGAGAATGTGTGGCCCACTAAGCCTAAATATTTACTATCTGGGGTTTTACAGGAAAAAGTTTGCTGATCCCTGTTCTAGATGCTGGGGGCACAACGTGGAAAAATGAAAGACAGAAGTCTTTGGCGTAGAGGGCTTGCACAGTGCTTGTGTCAGAGATGGATAACTTCAGCCTGCACAATAGCTGTTCTGGGTTTCCTAGCCTCTCTTCCAGTTAGGTGTGGCCAATAGAACATGAGTAGGAGTAATGAGGGCTATTTCCTGGCCTGGCCCATACAAATCTCCTGTATGTATTCTTTCATAGCTCTTCCTCTTTTGGAGATATGACCATAGTAAGTTGGAATTCACTTCTTGAAGATGGCAGCACTTATCCTGCTGGCCCTGAGTGACAGTATGGAGCCAAGATTCGTTCTCCCCTTACCACAGACATACCAATCTGGAACCACTAATATTGTTATATCAGCAACAAATACGTGGCAATTGTGTTTGAGCCATTTTTATATTTTTGGGTCAACTTGTGCCATCAGCTAGATTTTCTCTAATGAATGCAGTTTTATTATTATGCTTGCTCTATAGCTATTAGCCCCGATTTTAACATGTCTTAATCCAAGTATATTTTCTCTCATCTAAAGACTAGAGTGATAGGCAGTCAGGGTTGTTGCGTGATATCAACCATGACCTGGATTTCTTCTCTCTCGCGGTTCTGCCGTCTCCTGGAGCATTGCCTTTGACCCAGTGGAGCTGCCTTCATAACCAGCACCTTGTATTCCAGCATGAGAAAGGGGTGCACAGCTTGTTTTTAAGTTCTACTCTTTATTTCTGTTCACATTCTCTTGGCTAGCCACATGAGTCACATGGCCACATTTAGCTACAAGGGGGACTGAGAAATGTACTCTCCAGCTCCATGGCCATCTGCCTAGCTGCAATCCATGGACTTCTACCATTAAAAGGAAGAAATTGCCGGGCACGGTGGCTCACGCCTGTAATCCCAGCACTTTGGGAGGTGAGGTGGGTGGATCATGAGGTCAGGAGTTCAAGACCAGCCTGGACAAGATGGTGAAACCCCATCTCTACTAAAAATGCAAAAATCAGCTGGGCGTGGTGGCGGGCACCTGTAATCCTGGCTACTCAGGAGGCTGAGGCAGAGAATTGCTTGAACCAGGGAGGCGGAGGTTGCAGTGAGCTGAGATTGCGCCACTACACTCTAGCCTAGGTGACAGAATGAGAATCTGTCTCAAAAAATAAAAATAAAAATAAAAAAATTTAGAAAAGGAAGAATTTGGGAATGGGTGGTGGGCACAGTTAGTTGCCTTTCATACACATGATGATGACTCAGAACTTACAGTCCAGAGTAAGTTAAGTCACTTATAGCAAAAATAAGCACTGTTTCCCTTTGTTTTTAAAAATAAAAGACATTGTATTTAGTTTGGCAGTGTAATGACAATAGCTAACAGTTATAGCAGCACACTATGAGTAGAAGTCTGGGTTTTGTGTTGTATATGTATTAGCTCATTTAAGTCTCTTCACACCACTACAAGTGTTATTTTAATTCACATTTTATGGATGAGGAACCTGAGACTGATAGAGGTTAAGTGAGTTGCTCAGGGTCTAAAAGTTAGGAAGAGTCAGGCCCAGATCCGAAGCCAGAGAGCTGGGCCCCAGAATCTGCTTGCTTGAATCCGTCTGCTAGACGGCTTCATCTGTGAAATGGGGATAAAATATGTACTTTAGAGCTGGGCATGGTAGCGAGCGCCTGTAGTCCCAGCTACTCTGGAGGCTGAGGCAGGAGGGTCCCTTGAGCCTAGGAGTTTGAGGCTGCAGGGCACAATGATTGTACCTGTGAATAGCCACTGCACTCCAGCCTGGGCAGCATAGTGAGACCCTGTCTCTAAAATAAATAAAAACATACACACACTGTATCAGGATAAAGCATGAGAGAGGACACAAAGTAGTTTCTTTCTTTCTTTATTTTTGTAATTTTTAAACACAGGAACAGAAAACCAAACACTGCATGTTCTCACTCATATGTGGTAGTTGAACAAGGAGAACACATGGACACAGTGAGGGGAACATCACACACTGGGGCCTGTCGGGGGGTTGGGGGCAAGGGGAGGGAAAGCATTAGGACAAATACCTAACGTATGTGGGGCTTAAAACCTAGATGACGGGTTGATGGGTGCCACAAACCACCATGGCACATGCATACCTATGTAACAAACCTGCACCTTCTCCACTTGTATCCTGGAACTTAAAGTAAAATAAAAAAATAAAAAAAAAAGCCATAAGTTATTTTCCAATAGTTAAATAAATTCCAATGATAGGCTACAATTAATTAAATTTAAACTTAAATAATGTGAAGTAATCATAATCTTAATCTGAAATAAAGAATTTTCAAATAAAAAACTTTAATTGATTTTAATATATGTTAGTCTTTTAATTAATTTTAAAAAATACAGAATAAATAGTAGAATTTCCCTTTCATTGCTTTGTTGACTCCCTGCTAGCATCTTCACTGCCCAAATAATACTCATTTCTCTAGAGGAGGGAGCTGGCAAATATGGGCTCCAGACCAAATTTCTCCTCCCGACATCCACATCTGTTTTTGTAAATAAATTTTATTGGGACCCAGCCACGATCATGCACTTAGTTTTGCTTTTGGGCTATAAGGGCAGAGTTGAATGGTTATGCCAGAGACTGGCCCACAAAACTGAAGAAAATTTACTATTTGTCCTTTTATGCAAAAAGTTTGCCAACCCTTGTTTCAGAGCTAATCAGTGTTCAAATTTTATGTCTGTAATTTCATACCTTTTCTCATGTTTTTGCATGTGTCTGGCTATGCACATATATATGTAATTGCAAAAATACCTATACAAAACACACACACATATATGTATGCATATACACACATACACACATATCTTTTTAGTTAAATGAAGTCATGCTATAGAAATGATGTACATAATGTACCTTGGAGATTTTTCCATATCTGTTCCTATAATGCTACTTTGTTATTTTCTATAGTATAGATGTACGATCATTTATTTAATCACTCCCCTACTCTACAGATGAACATAAAGCTTGTTTCCAATTTCTGTCAGCCATCTTGAATGAGTAGTCAAAATGTCTTTGAAAACCCAATTGTAGCCACCATTCATTTAATTTGTAAAATTTTGAGTCTTTTGCAGCAGGGAGGCTAACTTCATTCCATGTTAGAGTTTCTTACACACAGTAAACAGGACCAAAAATATATTCTGCACTTCGGATCTTAATTATGCATTATACACTTAATTAAAATTCACATTGTCAGTAAAAGGTAAGGACTATATTAGATTGTGGTTGTTGGCATCATGATTAATATACATTTAAGCTTTAAAATCTGTTGTTACATTATGGTAGATTTTCCAGAAAGAAACATGAAGCTTTAAAATGCATTTTTAAAAAGACAGAAGGAGATATGAACTCAGTGGAAGAAATCCAGCTCATTCTAGAGCAGATGATAGCTATATATAATAAAAAATGGAGCCAAAGCCTCACCTTAATTTGCGTGTTGTTTAAGGCAGGCAGGTTCTTCTCTCTCTTTCTGAGAATTAGAACTGTGTAAAACCAGAGGGTGAATGTGCAAGGTTTCAAACTCCAGGATAAAACTTGGTTTTCTATTTTGCTAGACCAAATACTCAAGTTTTACCAATCTTTGTGTCCGCTTTAGGTGGGAGCACCGTGGTTAGTTTCTTCCCAAAGCTTACCTTTCCCTTTGGTCACATTTTTCTATGAAATAACCTTGTTTTTCTTTTTTGACCCTAAAGAGTTTCCTTTTGTTCAGAGACTTGTCTGTGGGCTTGATGTGAATTTTCCACTTTGTTTGGTGTATTTCCATTTATAAGCCGTGTTTTTCTCACCTTCTCTGCTTCACACTCTGTTTATTTCCATTAAAGATCAAGAAAGTGACTGAAGAGTTAGTTCACATTTTGAGGTGGCGTCAATTTTACTCTGCTGTTGGTTGGAATCCACCTCTCTCACTCCCCAGCTATTGATTCTTTATTTTCTTTTTTCTGTTTCAACGTTTGGCCATGGAGAATCGTAAAACCTTTACTTTTAAATTATGAGTGTTACCTTTGTTCTTTTAATTTTGTCGTCTGCCCTTGTTCTTTTTTTCTTTGTTTTCAGTATTCTGACTTACTGCTTCTCTGTGATTCTTTATGTCAGAGGCATTTAAACCAGAGCATCTTCATCTTGAATAGGGGCTGGGTAAAATAAGACTGAGCCCTACTGGGCTGCATTCCCAGAAGGTTAGACATTCTCAGTTACAGGATAAGATAGGAGGTTGGCATAAGATACAGGTCATAAATACCTTGCTGATAAAACAGTTTGCAGCAAAGAAGCCGGCCAAAACCCACCAAAACCAAGATGGCGATGAGAATGACCTCTGGTGCCATGATAGTTTACAAATGCCATGCCAACATCAGGAAGTTACCCTATATGGTCTAAAAAGGGGAGACACGAATAAGCCACCCCTTGTTTAGCATATGATCAAGAAATAACCATAAAAATGGGCAACCAGCAGCCCTCAGGGCTGCTTTGCCAATGGCGTAGCCATTCTTTATTCCTTTAGTTTCTTAATAAACTTGCTTTCACTTTACTGTATGGATTTGCCTGGAAGTTTTTCTTCGATGAGATCCAAGAACCCTCTCTTGGGGTCTGGATTGGGACCCCTTTCCGGTAACATTTATGCCTTGAATAATTTCGAGGTGCATGTTAAATATCTGGACAGAAAGTACAAGTTTTCTGTGAATATAACCCTTCTTTCTTAGTAATTGGACCCACAGAGGTTATCCAGGCGCATGAGAATAACGTGACAAACCCCAGCATTTTTGTGTGTGTCTGGGTGTGACTATGTGACTAATTTCTGGCCAGAGTGATTTAAGTGGAAGTGTTCTTTGCAACTGTTTGGGGGCCTCTTTGTGTAGAGCGGCCACTTGCTGCTCCCTGGCTGGAATGTGGTTGGGTGGCTGGCTGTAGAATGCCTCACTTGGGCCTGATGTGGAGGCCACATGTTGGCCTTGGTAGACTTGATAACTAGAGACACAGTGAGTAACACGGGCTTCTCAGAACATGCTGGAAGATAAACACCAACAACACCCAAGACCAGAAAATGCCACCAGATGCTACTAGAGAGCAAAGTATAGTGACAGGCCAGACTCTGCTTTCTAACATGATTATTTTCCAAAATGTCTTGGTCCTCGGAGGCTTACCAAGAAAGAAGGCGTTTGTGACTATGTGTATATGTGTGTGTGTGTGCAGAATCCTAAATTGGTTGTGTGTTTAACTCAGAATGATGGCATTTACTTGGAAGTGACTAAATTTTTTGCCATTAGGTAGATGGAGGGCTTGACTTAAAAACAGTTTAAATGGAGTTACAGAAGAATTTTAAAATATTTTATTTCTTGCACACTCAAGTTTGTCTTCTTTGACAGTCTGGGAATCAGGACTGAGGTTTAAGCATGGCAGGGACACTGTCAGATTTGTACTTCCTTCCGAAGTCTTTTCTTCTGGGAGGTTGTGGCCACATGATTGTCACGGTCACTTTCATCCTCTCCTGGAGACTCTCAGCTGTCCTACATATGTCACTGCATTTTTGCAGAGTCAGATGGTCTTTTCTGAATTATTTTCTATTGTCATCATTTGTGATCTCCACTATAGTCCTGTCTTTATATATTTGCTTCAAAATAGGCTCCCAGTCCATTTTTGGAGAGAATACTTAGATTTGTTCGGTCAAATTTCAGAACTGCAAGTGGCTCAGTCACTCCAATGACAAAGAACGGCCCCACCCCCCGCCAAAATGGAACATGAGTTTTGCTTCAGAAATGAATACATAAAATATGCTGCCTTTTCATCTATCTTCTCTCAATTTTATTTGTTACTAAAGCGATATTATACAGATATTGAAAGACTTTTTAAAATAAGAAAAAAAAACCCATAACAATGATCTCATTTGGAAGTTTTGGTTGAAAGTGACAAAAACTGAATTGGAACAAGCTGGGATGGAGAAAAAACATACGGGCTTGGGTCACAGAAAAATCCAGGAACAGGATTAGTTTTAGATATCACTTGATATGAGACTCAAACAGTGCTCAAGTAGAATAATCATTTCTTCATTTGTTAGATCTGTTTCCCAATGTGTGGGCATCCTTCTTGAGCAGGACCAATGCTTGGGGGTGCAAAATGGCCATGAGAAACTCTTAGCTTCCTATGATTTGATTTCAGTAAACTCAACAGCATGAGGTTCTCTCTCTCTTAATATTAAAATCAAAGCAAAACAAGGAAGTGAGTTTCATATTTGTCTGCTTGTGCTCATGCTCCTGTCTGAACAGACGACCATGGCTAAGACAGTAGAATGACCGGGGTGGCGGGGGCGGGGGACGGTCAGGTCTCGGGTATGTGCCCTACTTTGGATCTAAGCGTGGGTTAATCTCTTGGACTCAATGGGTTAAAGATGATGGACAAGTAGTTCTCTGCTCCCTCCTACCCAATCAGGGTGGCATTCCCAGAAGAATAAATCAATAGACAAAAGCAGCAGAGAGCCACCCAACCGATAATCCCAATCCCCAAAGAGAATGAGAGCTTCCATTCTTCTGTTCCCGTTTATCTATGTTCATAAAGATCACACTCTTATATGGTTATAATTATAATGTAGAATAGATCAGAGAACAGCAAACTACAGCCCAGGAGCCAAATCTGTCCCATCACTTACTGCTGTAAATAAAGTTTTATTGGAATGTAGCTGTGTCCATTCACTCACATGTCATCTATAGAAAACATCACGCTACAACAGCAGTTCATTAGTTCCAATAGATACTGTTTGGTTCGTGACATCTAAAAGTATTTACTGTTTTGCCCTTTATGGAGAAAATTTGCCATCCTGGGTATATATTAGAATTAGCATTGTGCTTTTAAAAATTAACAGTTTATTTGTACAACCTCACATATTTTCAGAGGCTTAATAATTATGATATATTTTGTCTACAGAAAACTTCCATTGGGTTGAATGACTCTCTGCCCCCAGGTGAGGAGGAATACTAGAGGTTTCTTGCAGGAATCTTCTCCTTCCATGCATGTAAGCAAAATGTAGAGGTTCCTTTTAAGCACTTGCTCCATGGCCCCCTAAGCTTAACTCTACTGAAGCCCTTATCAAACTGTGATTGTATTTTCCTTACATAAAATATCCCTAGGGCAAGGACAATGATTCATCAAGATCACATCCCTAATATCTAACACAATGGTAGGCATTCTGTTATGCACAGTATCTACTGCCTGTAAATTCACAACTTCTGCTGCTGGTAGTGCAAATAGAATCATCCACTACCCTAGTTAAAACCTTCCATGGAAGAAGGATAAGACTGAAAATCCTTAACATGGTATACCAGGTCCTGTGTGATGTGGCCTTGACTTTCTCCTGTACCCTTCTGCATTGACTTGCTTTCTCCAGCCATGCTGGTCTTTTTTCCATTCCTCCAATGCTCCATGCCCCTTCCTGCCTCAGGACCTTTGCACAAGCTAGCCTCTCTTTCTGGGCCTCTCTCATGCATACTTTAAGGGAATAGGGTGAGGGACCAATACCAAGGCAGCCCATGTGTAATTCTCCCTGTTACATTTATATCACATTATTCCTCTCTGTTATTTCATCCCCAAACCTTCATACAAAGGAGTATACTCAATGAACATTTATGTGTTACCATGTGCTGGGAACTGTTTTAGAATCAGGAATAGTGCAACAGCGTACCAGACAGGTATGGCCCTGATCATCTGGAGCTTATAATCTTACAGAGCTATCAGGCAAGTAATCACCAGATATAGCACAGAGTGACTGTTGGAGTTGGAGGAAAAGGGAAGGAGAGTGTAGATGACGGAAACTTCCCAGGTTCAAAGCTCAGGGAAGACTCTCAAAGCTCATGCTGTTAAAGACAACACCGAAGGCCAGGAAGTAGGGGAGGGAAGAGCTTGCTAAGAGCCTAGTGAGGGACGGATCCCACTGCAGGCCCTAGGCGAGGCCCCTGGTGCTCTGTCTCAGATGGGAGGTGAGGCAAGTCAGCTGCAGTGTGTTCCGGTGTTCTGAGGAAATTTTCTGCCCCAAGCCATACCTCTTTCTTACCACCACTTCTCAGAGGCTGTGGTTTCCTTTTGTTCTTACTATTTCAAGCTTTCATTACAACCCTGTGGCTTGGTTACAAGCCAGGTTTGGGGTTTGAATTAATGTTCTCTTTTTTTTTTTTTTGGAGATGGAGTCTTGCTCTGTTGACCAGGCTAGAGTGTGGTGGTGCGATTTCGGCTCACTGCAACCTCTGCTTCCCAAGTTCAAGCGATTTTCCTGCCTCTGCCTCCAGAATAGCTGGGATTACAGGCACCTGCCACTACACTTGACTAATTTTTCTATTTTTTTTTTTGTAGAGATGTGGTTTCACCATGTTGGCCAGGCTGGTCTCAAACTCCTGACCTCAAGTGATCTACCCGCCTTGGCCTCCCAAAATGCTGGGATTATAGGCGTGAGCCACTGTGCCTGGCTTGAATTCATGTCTTATGCTTCTTTTCTGCAAACAATGACTTAGATCAGGGGTTGGCTAAGTCTTTCCGTAAGGGCCAGAGAGTTAATATGTTGAGCTTTGCAAGCCCTGCAAGTCTCTGTCATGACTACTCAACTGTGCCACATGACGGAAGCCAAGGCAGCAGGTAAATGAATGGATGTGGCTGTGTTCCAATAAAACTTTATTTAGAAAAATAGGTGGTGGGGCGAATTTGGCCAGAGGGCTATGGTTTTCTGACTCCTGACTTAGATGATCAGCAATGTCTTTATATGTGTCTTGATTTACTATTAGGAAATAAAAAAAAAAATTTTATATTAGGATTTTTCAAATCGTGTATTGTAATCCCTTGGGGTTTTGGTGGCGTTGCATAAAAGTCTTCAGAGGTATTGGAAGGATGAGGGCCCAAGAGAAGGAGGCCTCATGCAAGGGCACTGGGCATGTTCATGAACCTAGTATTTCCAGACACTGAGCTCTAGAATCAGACCTTCTTGATATGTGGATGCATAGAAATGCCCATGTGTAGTGGTACAGAAATGGTGATTTTTTTCCACAAGAAAATTTTTTATGAATAATCATTTTTATTTCTAAAGAGTAAAGTCCCCAAACAGTTGTCTTCTAGTCCAGAGAAGTAGAAAGATCAGAATTTAGTTTAGTTTAGCCTTGACTTGTTTGCTTCTAGAGAAAATGATGGCTCCTATGATGACTCAACTTACTTTTTAGTCAAGCCAACCCAGTGATAAGGTTTGGAGTAGGGCCAATTTTTATTTTCTTTTTCCATACAAGGCGTTATTTTAATAATCTTCTTTTTGGGGCCTTTATCATGTCCTATCCCACGTCACTTCTTCCCCATTTTTGCAAAGATTAGTGGTAATATTTTTCTTTTTCCTTCTGGCTGTCTCCCACTCATCCTTCCAGTCCCTGATTCACAAGCCCTTTCCTGACTTCACATTCTAAATTGGTGGCAATCTTTCATTATTCTTCTCCCTCTCCCTCTCCCTCTCTCTCTCCCCCTCCCTTTCCCCCTCCCCCTCCCCTCCCTCTGCTTCTGCTTCGGCTTCATCTGCTTCTTCTGCTGTTTCTGCTTCTTCTGCTTCTTCTCCTTCTCCTTCTCCTTCCACTTCCACCTCCCCTTCCCTTTCTTCTTCTTGTTTTTCTTCTTCTTCTTCTTCTTCTTCTTCACCAAGTCTCATTCTGTCACCCAGGCTGGAGTGCAGTAGTGTAATCTCGGCTCATTGCAAACTCTGCCTCCTGGGTTCTAGTGATTCTCATGCTTCAGCCTCCCAAGTAGCTGCGATACAGGTGTGCACCACCACACCTGGCTAATTTTTGTATTTTTAGTAAAGATGGGGTTTTGCCATGTTGGGCAGGATGGTCTCAAAGTCTTGAAATCAGTGATCCACCCACCTCTGCCTCTCAAAGTGCTGGGATTACAAGCATGAGCCACCACGCCTGGCCTCATTATTCTTTTGCTTTGTCTTGTGTTATTGCTTGATGTGTGAGAATGTTTGTTCTGTGTCCATCTTCCCACTAGAGGGTAGGCCATACACAGGCAAGGACCACATTCATTGGGTTCACCACTTCATTGTTGATATTGGATGCATAGCCAATGCTAACTGAATGAGCATTTGTGTTGTTTCACTGGCATGGAGTTGTAGATAAATGTGAGGGGTGTGAATGACTTAGAGGAGCAATTCCATAGTAATGCCAGTTAGGAACAATTTCTGCTCTAAATAACAGACTGTTGACAGATAGTTACTTTAAAAGAAGCTGTTGGAGTCTTGCCTAATTTCAATACCCTCTGATCACCCAGCCCCCACACAATGTTCTCGTGCAGGTCACCGGCTTATTACTCAAAGCACCTGGGGTTCTCTGCTTTATGGATTTCTTTGGCTGTCTGAGCATGCTTGTTGGGTTGGGTAGTTGGGAAATTGTAGGTAGTTGGGAAATTGTAGGTAGTTAGCACTCTCAGAGTAGCAGTCCTCAACCCATGACAGATATAAGTTGGTGGGTATATATCCCAGTCCTCTTGCCCCTTGGTGGGGCAGTACTGAAGCATATCCCCAGCAGTTCTGGGCCTTGGATGCCCTCAGGGGTTACTTCCTCGTTAACATACTCTGTATGGGTTTCCTTCTTGTTCCTGGGTGCCTCCTGGGACCACCTCCCTTGTAAATGAATTGCACCAAATGCCCGGTCTCAGGCTCTGTTTCTGAAGAACCTCAATGTAAAATATTTACTTAATAAGAGGCTTGGAGGTAGGTAGTACTAGAGATGGTTAACTCAGCAGCCCAGCAAGGCCATCAAGCCCCCAGACTTTTCTATCCTTCCAGTTTTTCTGCCTCGGCAGTGGACATTTAGGCTTTATTCAGGTCTTTTCTTGGTTCGAAATGGCTGCTGCAGCTTTGGATAATGCATCTTTGCCTGTGCATGAAAAGTTGGAAGAGCTGGGTGGGCCTCAGAGTGGAGGAGCAGCAAGTAAAAAGGGTCTTTCCTTGCACGCACCTTTCCCTGAAACAAGGAGAAAACTCTCAGAAGTGACTCCTTTATGTCTTGTTGACTAGAACTGGGCCATATGGACCAGCACTTTCTGCAAAGGAGGTTGGGAAGGGAATCACTGGTCTTTTCAGGCTTTGGAGTGGGAGGTGGGTTAGGGGGTTGGGAACGGGTGTACATAGCCGCAACATTCACTAGAGCACAGTGCATTATTCTCTTTTTCAACAGATTGATAGCATAGGGTGGAAAGTCCGCTAATCTATTTGTCCGTTAAAAGAGGGAATACACAACCAAAAGTGCCTCCAGAAAGGAATTTTAATCTGTTCATGGCTGAAAAGTTTAAATTTTACAGCAAAAGTTTGAAATCTCTGTAAACGACGGAGATGAAAAGGTCGGCATTTAAATCTGTTTCCTTAACAGATGGCTCCCAGAGTGAGCTGAGATCGGAATTCACTTTCTGGGCTCAGCCTTTCTCCATAAAGCTGGTCGTGCAGTTTATGACATCAGCAGAGCCCCAGAGTGAATTACGGCTCATCCTTGTGTTCATTCTGGTGCCATCTATTATGCTACTGTGTGTGATGTTGATTAGGAAGGTGTCTTTGATAGCTCAGTGGAGGAAAAAGTGCTCATGTTAGAGGGCTGAATTACAATAATGGTTAAAGACAAAGGTACATCAAGCGGGGGCTGGGACATTAACCGCCTTTTACATTTTTGCCTGTCTGTGTGTTTATGAGAAGAAAGAATACGATTATATCAAGTTATTAAAAAAACACACTCTATTTTTATGGACAAAGACATTTCTATTTTCCCACTGTCCTAATTGAGCTCTCTGCATCTCCTTAATAAAGTCCTGCCATTTACCTCATGCCAGGTGTTACAAATACATTTAATCAATACTTTTGAGTCTTGATGAAGGAGCTGTCTATTACTCCTGACCTCGCAAAGTCAAAGTAATAGGTCAAAGTTTATTATAATAAAACCAAAGGGGTGATCAAAATGTATTTTTTCCATTGGAATTTTACTGGGTTAGGTATTGCTTGAAATAAGCCATTAGTTGTGGCTGGAACATTTTTTGGGTAGCGAAATTCTTATAAGGATGATTTTTGTATTGCTATTATTTGACTTGGATGTATTAAAAGATTTGAATAATTGATGCCAAGAAGCTTCTTCCATAGAACATACTCATATTTGAGCAATTGAGATTGCTCCTGAATCTTTGAGGTATATCAGGTGCCTGGATCTTTTGCAAATTTTTTATATCAGAGTCTTAAAGGGTGGGAACAAGGATACCTATATTTTTGAAATTCTGATGCATGTCAGAGTGCCATATTATTGCCATGGAGCTTCTTTTAAAAAGGTCTCGTAATATCCTCTGTGCATTTACCAGTTGCTGGGCTAGGCCTTAGGGTGAGACCTGTCCAATATGGTAGCCACCAGCCACATGAGGCTATTTCACTTTTAATTTCCATTAATTAAAATAAAATAAAATAAAATAAAAAATTTCTTCCTTTGTTGCATTAGGTACATTTCAAGTGTTCAATAGCCACAGATGGCTAGTGGCTAACATACTGGACTGCAAAGATATAGAACATTTCCATCATCACAGAAAATTCTACTGGACAGCTCTGGATTAGACAGTAAACAAGACAGACACGATTTATACCCTAATGGAGAAAATAGACCAGCCCTCTGCCTCCCTCCACCCACTCCCACCTGCCAATAAATGGACAAATCAGCAATTATGAATTCTGTTTTATGAGGAAAGCCAAGGTCTGTGATCAGGGCTGGCTACGGGGGGCCCAGTGAAAAATGGCAATGCATGAACCCCTGTTCAAAAAAAACTTAAGAATTTTAAGTGGCTACAGCCAAACATTAAAGAAGTCTGGGGTCCTTCTGAGCCCAAGTTGCACACTCAATCTGGCTGAAACAGACTAAAGCCAAGGGGCCTGGAGACCTTTTGTAGTTAAAGATGTTAAAATGCTTCTGCTAGAAAGAAACAAATCATATGAGGTGAAAAAGATGAGAGAAAATGCAAAGCGTGTAGGAGAAGATTTTAGGCAAAGAGAATACCACAAAGGACCCAGGTGGGAAATGGGATGGCATATTCAAGAACCTAAAAGCATTCCAGAATGGTAGAGGGAGGAAAGAATGGGGGGGCGGGTCAAGGCTGAGATGATGGTCAGGGCCGGGGCCAGTGGTTGGGTCCTTGTAGCTGATGTTTGTGTAGGGTTGTGTAGTCAACCCCACACCCCATTACAAACTCACTGGTGAAGTTCAGCATGTGGCTTTATCTTCAGGTTTCATTTGTGAGGTTGAGAGCATCTCTAACTCATAAGGAATTCATGCACGTCAGAATGAAATTCTACTTTTTATTTTTTAAGACGAGGAGGGAGAGGTGCAGGAGATGATTTGCTTTGATTCACGGTCTGGTGCAGGAGCAGGTTAAGGAAGTCGGGGAGAACGAGCAGGGTTCTGTGCACGCACGTGGCATTTGTGAGCCTCTCCACATGCAGGACTGGGCGGGAAGATTCCTGTCTCTCCCATGTGTCACAGGGAGGCATTGGCTTGTTACTTCCCGAAAAGGTGTTTCATCCATAGAAATGCTGATTCTCTGGCTTCCCAATGCTATATTTAGAAATGACATTTACATTTCCACAGATCAACAGCTCCTGTTTGGATACAGTTCCAGGAGCTTTGCTGTGACAGTGAATATGCCTGCTTTTATTCTCCCCTGTTTCCCTTTCTTAGCTGTGGGGAATTAGCAAAATTAGGAGGCATTTGTCATTTGGTATATGAAAATAATTGAATATTATAAATTCATATATTTTGAAAGAGGTCAAAATGAACCAGTATCTTGACTTTCAAAAAGGCTTGGGGGAAAATTTATTCTGTACTGCATTTTCTGTCCCATTCATTTAAAGAATATCTGTATAGATTTTAGCTAAAGCATCCCTTAAACCCCCAAATCCTCCCACCCTCCCATGTTATTTTATTTATTTATTTTTGTTAATTTTGAATCTGAGTTTCTGATACCTTAGTAGCTTATTTATTGATAGTTCAAGTCCAGAGAGAAACGTCTTTTATTCTGCAGTAAAACGTTATTTCATTGAGGCTTTATACCTGTGGTATGTGTGTGCATATTATTTTGTGCCTGATGGAGTTCAAATATTCTAAGTATTACTCTGACATATTCCATCTTAGCAAAATTATTCTCACAGCTATTGATAACAAAGGAAAGGACCAAATATCTTATTTCCTTGTCAAGAGGGTGGAAAAAATGGAAATAGTAAAAATAACCATTGGCTTCCATCAATCTACAGGATTATGGTCTGCCTTTGGTAATAACATTCTACTTACAGCCTCCTGAAACCTGATCAAGGGACCCCATAAAATTGTGAGCACATGTCACCATTAGAGGGCAGTGTGCACTCTCTCCAAGAGCCCATAAAAATTATGTTTCCTGCCATAGCTAAAAGGATTTGTCTGGCAAAGGGCAAACCCATTAGGCATAAACATTCAGCATTTTTTGCTGTTGCCTGTCATAATGGAAACAATGATTTGAAAGTTCTGATTAAACCTGCAAGATTTTCTATCTAGTGTATGTCTTCAAGCATATACTTTTCAAACTTACTTCTTTTGATTTCCAACTGTGCTAGAAACGTTAGACCTGGCACAACTTTTTCAGGACTTTGGTAGAGAAGGCTCACTTTAATCTCAGTGACAAAGCTCTCCTTAGAATATAGACGGCCATTAAGTAACAGGAAAGTCTTTATCAAAACAACAATAACCAAAGTTAATTAATTTTTTTTTTTTTTTTTTTTAAGATAGGATCTGATACTGTTGCCAGGCTGGAATGTAGCAGTGCAGTCATAGCTCACTGCAACCTCCTGGGCTCAAGGGATCCTCCTGCCTCAGCCTCCTGAGTAGCTAGGACTACAAACATGGGCCACCATGCCTGGCTAAGTTTTACATTTTTTGTAGAGATGAGGTTTCACTATGTTGCCCAGGCTGGTCTTGAACTCCTGAGCTCAAGTGATCTTTCTGCCTTGGCCTCCCAAAGTGCTGGGAATACAGGCATGAGCTACCATGCCTCACCCCCAGAAGATTAAAAAAAAGTCACTCTAAACTCCAAAATGTGTCCTAACATCCTCACCCACGAAAACCTAATACAAACATGAAGAATTAGTGAATATTTTTTCAGCCCTGTTTTTTTCTGAGGAGCAAGAGAAAGAAATCTTTGTTTATATCACCATTGGTAGGCCAGTAAACAAAGGCTAGAGAAGACATTTGTATAAACTTAAGAATTTGCATTTAAAACATGATCTACAGTTACTTTGTAGAATATCAGGATTTGATTCATTGGTGAGCATAAAATCATCGCGTTGGCGGTAGACCTGGAATTGGCAAA
This sequence comes from Theropithecus gelada, assembly GCF_003255815.1. Taxonomy (NCBI): domain Eukaryota; kingdom Metazoa; phylum Chordata; class Mammalia; order Primates; family Cercopithecidae; genus Theropithecus; species Theropithecus gelada. The sequence continues at coordinate 50,265,438 of NC_037678.1, read as the reverse complement.
ATTATGATTGCGTCAACGTGCCGGCCCACGTCGGCTTCTTGTTCAGGTGTGAGATTGTAAAGGAAGGGTCTGCTAGAGTCGTCTTTCAAAAAATTCAGCAAATAAATTGTTTGCTTTACAACTGCCAGCCGCAGTTGCCTCTGGCAGCGTTGTTTTTCTGCTGACTGCGACAGATTGAGCTCTTCTGCCGGAATTTCTCTAGAGGGCAGTAAGGATTCGAGGCTCTTTCCCTATTTTTCTGAAATGACGGATCATCGTTGTGCAGCTGCAAAGGTTAGGCAGTGCAGCACACGCTCTGGTGCTGGGGAGAGTGGCCGAACTCTCCAGAAAGGAGCCGCCTTTGCTTCCTGGTATGTCCTGCAAGCCGATATTTTGTGATAACCTACAGAAAATCATTTCCTCTCTTCCAAAAGGAAATGTAAGGATTTATTAATAGAGTACATCTATAGATTCAACATATATGTATTGATGGTTGACCAAGGATTCAAAAATTAAATGGCTCCTGGGATCCTGCGTTGGAGGCTGGGTAAAGTCAAGAATGGAATAGCCGGGAAAGCCAAACAGAATAGTTGGGAAAGAGAAATCTGTATAATCCTGTGGTCCTCAACTAGGGACAGTTTTGCTTCCCGGGGACATTTAAAGACATTTTTGATTGTGACAACTGTGGGCGGGGGTGGAGTTGGGGGGTGGGGCTGTAGCATCAATTGAGTAAAAACCAGGGAGCTACTAAACATCCCGTAATATGAAATGCAGCCCTACAACAAAGAATTATTCAGCCTTAAATATCAATAGTGCCCAGGCTGAGAAATCCCGATGCAAACAATCAGGTAGCCAGGAAGAAAATGTGAAAATAGATTTTAGAAAGCTAAAGACATTTTAGTTTTTATTTTCAGTTCTTGGACTCTGAAGATGAAAAGTCAGAATGTCTGTGATATTCAGGATTGTTTTTCATGGGCTTCCTGCATCAAAGCATGAAATTGTGGGACCCAAGTGAATTTGAACCCACTGGGCAAGAGGAGCTGTTTAGGTGAAATTGCAGAGTGGCCCCTCAGAGGTTCCAGCAGGTGGGGAGGACCCTCCTGTGCTGCTGGGAATTTGGGGCTGGACATGGCTGGGCTCTGTGCTGTTCCCTAGTTGCAGGGCCACTAGATACTGATGTTTCTCTCTCTCTTTCTTTCTTTTTTTTTTTTTTGTTAAACTGCAGGTTCAGCATGGAAATGCTGATATGCTAGTGTAAAATCATTCTCTTGGGAAACAGAGAGAATGGGATCAAAATGGGGTCTTTTGCAAATAGCAGACTTTGGTTGGGTATTTTGAAGCTCTATGGCTCTGGTTTTCAACCAGGGGTGATTTTGTCCCCAGGGGTGCATTTGATGATGTCTGGAGACATTTTTGGTTGTCACGAGTGGGAGTGCTACTGGCAGCTAGTGGGTAGAAGCCAGGGATTCTGCTATAGATCCTGCAATGTACAGGACAGCCTGTCCCTGCGCCCCAATACAGAACAATGGGGCCAGCAATCTCAATAGTGCCAAGGCTCAGAAAGCTTACTGTATGGTTTTTGGCTTTGCATAATACATTCTTATTCCTTACCAAGTCTAGGATCAAAAGTGTCCACAGTTATGAAAATTTCCTGTTCTCCAATATTCCACAGATGACTTGCTGGTGGGAGCAGAGAGTGAGAATTGCATCCACTGTGTTTATAAGGCAGAGTCATGTATTTATTCACATTGGAAGGAACATCTCTCTGCCCAGAAGCAGACATTTAGGCAGTGAAAGCAGGTTGACGACATGCAGTTGCTTCATGTGGATATGATTTTTTTTTTTCCTCAGTGAACTGAAGTGAGCAGGTGTAAAATGATCTTGGAAACTCAATTTTTCGAAGGCCCAGGCACAGGGCCAGTCTTTGCAAGAACTGGGAGGTGATATGGTTTCATAGAAATATCTAGAAAAGAGTGCACGTGATAAACTGTCAGGATCAGGCAGGTAAAATCAAGGCAGCATGGGTGAGGGTTGCAAATCTTGCAGTCTAAAGTTGGAATGAAGGGGGTTTGAGTCTCAACTCCATTATGTACTAACTAGCTCCAGGATGTGGGACAAGCCACTTCACTTCTCTCAGGTATAGCTTTCGCATCTATAAAACGGGGATACTCATACTCTTTAATTTCAATTAAATTAGGACAACAAATGTAATAATGTATTAAATAGCTCTTCAGAGTTCTTGGTATATAGTAAGGGATCAATAAATACTAGACGCTTTATTATTAAAGTAAATAAATGGGCATGCATTGTCTTTATTTTTATGCAAAAAGAATTCATGAAAATACTGTTCCATCTTAAATTTTTTTTTATATTAATCACTCATTCTTTGAACAAATCACTATGTGACTATGTTCATTAATTTAGCCCCAATTGATTACATGGCTACTGTGTATCAGCTACTGTTCTAGGTGCTGGGAATTAAAAAAGCAGAAAACTAAAAGAGAAATAGTTCTATCTCGGAGATAGGCAACAATAAAATGAAAAGTCAAATAGGCAGTATGTGAGATGGCAATGCATGCTGTGAAGAAAATAGAAAATAAAGCAGGAAAAGTGAGAGAGAGTTCTGGGCAGGATGCCATTTCAAAATGGGTGGCCAAGGATGCCTTAGTGATGAGGGGACTTCTAAGAAGAGGTTTAAAAAACGTGACAGAAGGGCCATGCAAACACCTGAGGAAAGGGTCTTCCAGGCAGCAGAAGTGGCAGGTGCAAAGGTCCTGAGGCAGCATGCACCTGCCATATTCAGGAACCAGCTGGGAAACCAGCGTGGCTAGAGTGGGGTGAGAGGGAAGATCAGCCAAAGGCAATGAGGTCAGACAAACTGTGGGTGAGAAGGGGAACATCCCTGGGGCCCTGCGGGGCAGGGTTTCCCAACCTCGACACTGTTGACTTTTGGGGCCAGACCATTCTTTGTTGGAAGGGCTTTGCCGTGCATTGAAAGATATTTAACAGCATTACAGCAATACCCGCTAGATGTGGGTAGCACCGCTCCTCCTGCCCCCAAGTGATGACAACCAAAATGTCTCCACACAGTGCCAAATATCCTCTGGGGAGTACAGTCACAGCCAGTTGAGAACCATGGCTGTAGGAACCTCATGAGGACTTGGTTTTTAGCCTGAGTGCAGTGAGAGACCTGAGAAAGAGTTTTGAGTTCAAGAGCCACACTCCAGCTTGGGTTGGTCTGCATAGGGTCAGTAAGGGATCTAAGTGCAGAAGCTAAGGGCCAGCAAGGAGGTGTCTGTGGAATTCTGGCAGGAGGGAACACAGAAGCCTCCATTTCTGAGGAGCCAGGTGAAGGGAAAAGGACTGAACAGTGAGGGCTTGTTCAGGGTGATGTTAAAAAAAATACTTAAGGGTAATGTGGCAGGGGCCCTATGCAATCAGAAAGACTACTGGCAGAATAAAGGACAGAGGCGTGTCCCTGGCACTGCTGTAGGAACGTCATCAGGGCAGCTGTACTGGGTCAGTCCTGACTGCTCATATTCTGAGCTACTTTACATTTTTTTTTGTGTGCCACAGGCCAAGCCTGGTATAGGAAAGGAAGCAGCCTCTCATTTGTATCAGGTAATAGAGAGCCGACTTTAATAGGGATAAGATGAAATTCCTAGGCCAGTGCAGGTGGCGGGCATATAGGACAGAAACTGCACCCTGGGAAGCATGTACGTGGAGAGGCAGAACAACTTTCTCATGGACACACAGGAAGAGTATTTCTGACCTAAGAAAACCCACACTCTATGTCCCAGCTCATGACGTCTGGTGATAACAGCAGGGATTAGCTTCCCATTCATTCAGTCAGCCATTCAACAAACATTCACTGAGGTCCCCTCAGGAAGAAGGGTCTGTCTAGGCTTGGAGGTTAATCACACAGGAACTTTGTCTTTAAAAAGACTGCGTATGTATGGGCTGAGCCAAGAGTGTCCATGTGTCCAGCATGTCTTCCTGCTACTTACTATCAGTACCCCCTTGAAGCCATGTGTCCGGTCATGCCACGTCTGGACAAAACCCTCTCGGCTCCTCTTCTCACTTCCAGCAAATACCCAGGTCCACACTATACTTTATAAGGCCCTCCCCAGAAGGTGGCAACTTTTTCCTGTAAAGGGCCGGAGAGTTCTGCTTTGGAGGCCATGAAGTCTCTCTCGCAACTACTCATCTCTGCCCTTAAAATTCGAAAGCAGCCATGGATAATATATAAATAGATAAGCATAGTCGTGTTCCAATTAAACTTTATTTATGGATGTTGAAATTTAACTTTCATGTATTTTTGGTTAATAAAATACTACTGTTTTTAGGAGATTTTAAAAAACCCATTAAAAAATGTAAAAGTCACGCTTAGCTCCTGGGCCACACCAAAACAGGCAGCAGGCTACATTTGCCCTGTCTGCTCCTCATATGGAACATGACAAAAGTGGGGGCCGGGTGCAGTGGCTCACGCCTGTAATCCCAGCACTTTGGGAGGCTGAAGCAGGCAGATCACTTGAGTTCAGGAGTTCGAGACCAGCCTGACCAACATGGTGAAACCCTGTCTCTACTAAAAATATAAAACTTAGCTAGGTGTTTTGGTGCATGCCTGTAATCCTAGCTACTCGGGAGGCTGAGGCAGGAAAATCACTTGAACCCAGGAGGCGGAGGTTGCAGTGAGACGGGATTGTACCACTGTACCCCAGCCTGGGCGACAGAGCAAGACTCTGTCTTAAAAAAAAAGAACCACCCTCTCCAAAAATCCCCATAAACTCCCACTTTTCTGTCTTTAAGATGAAGGACACCATGCCAGGCATTTAGGACTCCGTTTGCTTGACACTATGGGAATTAATCTGCCAGTCTCTGAACTTCTTGACCACACCATCTGTGTTGCTGCACCTCAGCCCTGCTGTTTGAAAGCAGCCATGGACAAAGCATAAATGAATGGGTATGGCTCTGTTCCAATAAAACTTTATTTATAAAACCAGGCAGATGTGGCCCACCGGTCTGAGTTTGCTGACTATTGCCCTACATGATCTAAATATGCTCATTCCCCCTTCCAGTGTCATCTTCTACCTTGTATTAGTCTGTTCTTTCATTGCTATAAAGAAATACTGAAGGCCGGGTGTGGTGGCTTATGCCTGTAATCTCAGCACTTTGGAAGGCCAAGGCGGGTGGGTCACCTGAGGTCAGGAGTTTGAGACCCGGCTGGCCAACATGGTGAAACCCGCTCTCTACTAAAAATACACAAAACAATTAGCTGTGCATGGTGGCATGCACCTGTAATCCTAGCTACTCAGGAGGCTGAGGCAGCACAATTGCTTGAACCTGGGAGGTTGCAAGGAGCTGAGATTGCACCACTGCATTGCATCCTGGGTGACAGAGTGAGACTCCATCTCAAAAACAAAACAGAACAAAACAAAAAACTATTAATGAGATATTATATATTTTGTGTACTAAGCCTTTCAAATCTGATGTGTATTCTGTACTTGCAGTGTTTCTAGATTTTTGGACTAGTCCCTTGTCAGATCCTCGCTGGCCATAGTGGCTACCATGTTGGACAGCGCAGGACTATAGAGTTTGAGCTTTTGAAAGACAAGGACAGTTTGGTGCCCTGGTGACTCATAAGCAGTTCTTCAGTAGTGGCTAAATACCTGTCTTTGGCCAACCTTCCTTGTATTTCAGTCTGCTCAAGTTTTGGGATAAACCATCACTGTCAGAATTCATTGGTACTCAAGGGAAAATCAAGCTTTTTGTGGCATCACACAACATCATAAATTAAAACATATGCTTTAAAAAATTATGGTGTTACATCATGCTTTGATGTAATGTGACAGATTGTAATTTTTATTTTTGTAAGATTTCCTCAGTGTAAAGCAGGTAGTGGATTTGAGAAGGTTTGCAGTACCCAGGACCTCTGGATCAGGACCACATTTCCAGGCTGCCACAGTGTTGGTGCTTGGTACATCAGGCAGCAGTCTCTGCTGGGTCCTTGGTCTTGTTTGCCATGACCCTCCTGTGGTTCATTTGGATTCTATGTTTATTCTAAGAATCTCCCAGGGATCAAGAGGATTCTTTGCAACTTAATTCACTCTACCGGGCTATATGATTTTGAAACTAGAGTTTCCATTGGTTTACGTAGAACGACTGGCAAATTTTATCTCAAATGCAAGATGAGATTGGTTTTTAGTGGTTGTCTGGGGTCTTATGCTAAGAAAACTTCTGAGGATGCCTCTGGATTCATGTAAGAGATGACTTTAGTCAACCAGCAATGTTTGCCATGAGCTTGCGAAGGGCTGGAGGCCGTTTATACAATAGGTATTTGACCATCCTGACCTAAGTGTCCGCTTCTTGTTTCTTGGATGGGCATGTAATGGGAGTTTCTTTTCTTGGGCTAGGAACAGTGTCAAAGGAAGGGCAGGGGTCCTACACATGGGTTGAACTTAGTGGCCAGTTTACCCAAGGCAGTTTGGGTGGGTGAAAAACCCCAACTCTGGTCAGTGCCTAGCAGAGCTTGTTGTATGGGAAGCAATGCCCAGTGCTAGGTTCAAAGGTTGAGGCCAGGCTAAGCGTTAAGTCTGGAAGCCAGTAGGAATGAGGGAAGACTGGAATAAGTTATATAAAATAGGAGTAAGCAATTCTGACTGGAGGAGAGCTGGAAAAGCAATGGGTTTCATCTCATGGTAATCAAAATTGCTTAATAGTGTCTGCCGAGAGCTCTGTGTTGGAGGGCTTCTGAGATTGTGCCAGGGGCTGGGGAGGAAGGAAGTCATGATTGATTGGTAATGTCTGCCTGAGTGTAGGAGCTGTGCAGGACAGTACACATGCTACATATTTTCAATCCCTGATTTAGAGGCATGGTTGTGCTGGAGTTCAGAGAGAGAGAGAGAGAGAGAGAGAGAGAGGCATGGTTGATTGGTAATGTCTGCCATGGATGTCGGAGTTATGCACGATGGCACACATGCTACACATTTGCAATCCCTAATATAGAAGCATGGTTATAGTGATGGCTTAAGAAAATTCCCTGATTGTCTTTGACATATGCATATTTTGTTTTCTCACTGAATATTTTTTTTTTCATTTAATAACTGACCATTAGTTGTCTCGATCTGTGTTGGAGTTTAGTCATATTCATTGAACTGTAATAAAATGGGTCTCCAAAGAACACAAGTTAGACAGTGGTAAGTGCCACTAAGTGGAGGAACTTGGGGGTTAGGAATGGGTTCATGAAGGATGTGGCATTTGATTGGGGTGTTGGAGACTGGAAGGATTTTGAACATGTGGGGATGAGGGAAATAACATCAGGGTGGAGGGAACAGCACAGGCTAAGGAGTGGTAGCTGGAAAGCGTGACTGTTTGTGAGGCATAGCAAGGAGGTGGATTTTGCAGGAGTGAAATGCCTAGGGAGAGAGAAGACTGAGATTGAATGATACCCATCAGGGTATCCTCCTGTGGGCTGCAACTGACAAAATATAAAACTTGGACTTAACCACCTGACCATATGGAGCTTCGTTGCTTCTATAGTGTGCTTGAAAGGCACCAGATAGGTGCCTCGACCACCTGACATACCATCATAGCTGAAGTCCTCAGAGCCTAAAAAAGTTTGTGATTTTCAAGAGCTCCCAAATGGGTGACATGGTAGAAATATGAATGATAGAATGTTCCTTACCCTTCCCACATTTCTTGCCTGCTACAAAGACTCTGGCTTGGCTTGTTGCTATCTCTTCCCTTTTTCTGCCATTCAAAGAGGATCCATGTCCCTCAGATCTTTGCAGTGGTGAATAAAGAGAAGGAAAGAGGAGGCAGGTAAGAAGAGGTGTTTGGGTAGATTGAGCATTTCAGGGCGCTTTGAGGTAAGACTCTGGCCTATGTGAGGCAGTGGTGGAGAGAGGGAAAAAACAGGTCCAAATAAAGAATTAGAGAAATTCTGAAATCACTTTTTTGCTTGTGTGAAACATGTCCCTCCCACGCTTTGTTTTTGTTTTTGTATTTGAGACAGGGTCTCACTCTGTCTCTTAGGCTGAAGTGCAGTGGCGCAATCACAGTTTACTGCGACCTTGACCTCTGGGCTCAGGTGAGCCTCCCACCTCAGTGTGCCAAGTAGCTGGGACTACAGGCGCACACCACCATGCCCCCCTAAGTTTTGTATGTTTTTTTTTTGGTAGAAATGGAGTTTTGCCATGTTGCCCACGCTGGTCTCAAACTCCTGGGCTCAAGTGATCCACCTACCTCAGCTTCCCAAAGTGCTGGGATTACAGGCGTGAGCACCATGCCTGGCCCAACATGTTCCTTTAATTGTGATACAGACAGGGACTTCACAGGACTGGCCCTGGGTCGCAGCTTTGTAAACATTCCTCGTGGAAGTTGCCTTGGGTCATGCTTTAGTTTCTCATCAACCCGTAGGAAGACTCGTCCTATACAGGAATTGGGTTCTAAAGTCCTCACTGAGGGGAACATTCTCATGGAATCAATGCCCTCACCAAGTCCCAAAATGTAACATAAAAATGCATCAGCTCTCAGTAAGTCCACGTGAAGCAGGTTTTCCTCCAGTGTTAGTGTGGTTCACAGTTTCTTTGGTGGAACTCCAGATGAAAGAGTTGGCTTTCATTTAGGGACTGTGCTGTATGAAAAATTTACATCTTTTAACACAAAATCTATGCTCTGCAAGGTGAGATGCTCACCCTGTGGGAGGGATGTGAGGATGGAGGAGGATGGAGGGAAACACAGATTTATGCCTCACCCTCGCACCTGTTCTGGGGTGCGTGCTTCACAGAGGAGAACTGGGAGCAAAATCACCAGCATGCCGTGTTTTTTCCCTTTCTGTCACTCTCTCGGCCTATCATTGATTTATGCATGTCACTCCATGGTGTGGCAGTATCATGAACACACAGGTATGGCTTCATGGGACTGTGACTTGGGATGGGGTCAGGAAGTCCTCACTGCAGGCTGCCCACAGCCTATCTGGTTAGCGAGGAGAACAGCACACAGACTGATTTTGGTGGTTAGGGGAGAAAACTTACCTGGAGTTTGCATATATTCTGCACTTCTGGTGCTGGTTCCTATATTCTCAATAAATACAGCCATGGAATGCAGACAGCACGACAGATGCTGAGGCACTACACGTGTACCCTCTCTCTGGAAGCCAGCTAATAATTTCTCATTAGCAAGAACGAGTAAACAAGATTGCTGTTCTACCAGAAGCCTGTTGGGTATGATAAAGGACACTCTCCTACCTCCTCCCCCCACGCTCAGGTTGAAGTTGGAAACCAAATCATGTACCTCCCTCTTCTGGCACAGGTATGTGACATTCAGGAAACTGCAAAACCTCTGCATGACCACGGAGGAAGAGGGACTGAGCTGGCTCTCAGAACCTAGGGGATGAATGGGTGAAATGTGCTCTTCATCGGTAAAGCCATTGGGATGACCCGTTGTTTTCCTGCCAAATTTGATGTGACTGGTTGGGAGGTAACTGGGACGTTTTTCCTGAATTCTACCTCTTTCTATCTATTCTCTCATGTTACTCCAGCCTTTTTCTTTTACCATTTGAGTTCCCTTCTCTCTTACTTTTTCCTCTTGAGTTGCCTTTGTGTGGCTGCCAAGAGGAAGACTTGAGTTTTCCATGCAAGAGGAGGGTGACCTGCCGCCTTAAATGGGGATGTCTGTGCTGAGTTTCTTGACAGAAAAGCCCACTAGAGGCATTGTGACAGGTATCTTCCCTCCCACCATCACAGCATCAGGCTATGCCACGAGACCCACATGACCAGCAGGAGGTACCCCTAGAAGCTGGTTTTTGTGGGGAGTGGGGAGGGCAGGCAGGATAACTGGAAAAAATGAGCCCACTTGACTACACCTTGATGGCATGGAGAGGTGGGAGGAAACTCTCTTTGTTCTTGAAAATTTTGACTCCCTTAGGTTTCAAAAGTTTGCATCCTCGTCAGGCTGAAACATCTAGATTTTTCCTGAAAACTCTGTTAATGTACTTTTTTTTTTTTTTTGTATCCTTGAATTTAGGAAATTGTGTCTGTTGAGGGATATTAAAACTGTTAAACCACAAGCACCAGCCAGTCAGGAGAGAAACCCAGCCTGTCAGAACACATGCTGGAAGTGAACCGCTGGCATTGCCTTGCCGGAGTGTTGCAGTTGAATGTGGCCTTAAATGCACTTACGCTGCTAGTGCCTTTGGTGTGCTTTTAATCACACAGTTGTCTTAGATGGGGACTAGTCAAGTCCATCATATATACTTAAAAAGTTTTTAAATTATTATTTTACTTTAAGTTCTAGGGTACATGTGCACAATGTGCATGTTTATTACATGTATACATGTGCCATGTTGGTGTGCTGCACCTGTTAACTCGTCATTTGCATTAGGCAATCATATGTACTTTTAATGTCTATCAATTAAGCGTATATAAAGCAAAGGAGAACAAGAAAAACACAATTTAATAAAGCTAGTGAATACACTCCCCAGTCTACTTAACTCTGTGCTCCAGAGGGAATGAATGTAGGATGGGAAAGGAGAATTTGCGGTTTCTTCAATTGATCTTTGTTCCTGCATTTCACTCAAAGACTGAGCAGTTCCCCCATCTGCTGTGGTTCTAACACTGAGAGAGGTATATTGGTCTTCTAGCATGGTCCTTAAATGTAAGTAAGCTATAATGTGAACTTGAAAATCAACCATCTGTTTCAATTTTGTAGGAAAAATGGTCTGTGATGGGTTTACTGGGAGATGGCATGTGAGTAGTTGACATGACACTCTAAAAGGATAATTTTGGCCATTTGTAAATTGCACTTCATGTGCCGCCTTTAGAGCTCAACTCCTGTGTAAGTTGCCACTTCACTATGTTTGCATCTTGTACCTGGTCAACCAGTATACCTTCAATTGAGAAAGTATCATAAAGCCGCCTTCTAGGAAGATGAAAGTCAATCTAAAACCATGCAAAAGGATCCCCTTCTTAAAGTCACCATTTATTTCTAGAGATTTCTAGGCCAAATAAGTCCCACATTTTATCATTTCATCTCTTTGCACTATAGTAAGCCCAGATAATCCCATATTTCAAAGGGTTTCTAGCATTGTGTCCATAGAGTAGAAATAATATAGATGTGTGTTCGACATCTGAATCATCCATTTCACATCTTCCAAATATACCTCTTAGTCCCTTAACATCTGGGTTTCCCACTTGCCAAAAAAAAAAAAAAAAAAAAAAAAAATCCAAAATTATGTGAAAGTTTGAATTATAGAGTCTCATCCAGATAAATTGTTTTACAAACCTGAAAGGAGAAGAATGATTTGGTTAAATTTTGTTGAAGTTGCAGAAGAAGGGCTATAGGTGAATAAGCATTAATCTTTTGATTTTAAGCCTAGTATCCCATCTAAATTTTAGATCCTAAAGTAGACTCCAAACAGAATGTATTAAAAAACAAATTCATATGTATGCTCTGTTTGCTGATCAATATTGTGCCTTTCAGAGTTAAAAATTATTTATTATTTACCTACATGATAAGAAATTGGATAAAATTCCTTCTTTTGTCTCCCAAATGTATTTCATGGCTAAAAATATAGTAGTAATTGCAGAGACAAGAATAAATTTAGTTTCTCAATACTAAGTGGTGTACTATAACCAGTATTCAATAAGGCATGTTGATTTGATTCAAATTAAAAAGAGAAATGAATAATTGGCATTTCTTGTATTGGTGACATACGTGAAGACCAAAATAAAATTTCTCCATGAAGTTGCATAAAAGTCAAACTTTCAAAGACAGTTGTATATGTGTATTTTAAAGTAATGGGACCAGCAATGTCACAAATATAATACATGGACTACACATCTATAATACATAAATTGTTACCTAATCCCTTTAATAATAGCTAACACTTAAACATTACGTGCTGCCCATGTAGGGACAGTTTTTAGCACAGGCATACCTCATTTTATGGTACTTGGCTTTATTGCACTTTGTAGATGTCACTTTTTTTTTTTTTTTTTTTTTTTTTTTTTGAGACGGAGTCTTGCTCTGTCGCCCAGGCTGCAGTGCAGTGGCACAATCTTGGCTCACTGCAAGCTCCACCTCCCAGGTTCATGCCATTCTCCTGCCTCAGCCTCCTGAGTAGCTAGGACTACAGGCACCCACCACCACGCCTGGCTAATTTTTTTGTATTTTTAGTAGAGATGGGGTTTCACCGTGTTAGCCAGGACGGTCTCAATCTCCTGACCTCGTGATCCGCCTGCCTCAGCCTCCCGAAGTGCTGGGATTACAGGTGTGAACCACCGCGCCCAGCCAGATGTCACCTTTTTTTACAAATGAAGGTTTGTGGCAATGCTGCATCATGCAGGTCTAATGGCATTTTTTCTAACAACATTTGTTCACTTCATATCTCTGTGTCATATTTTGGCAATTCTTGGACTAATTCAAGCTTTTTCTTTATTATCATATTTGTTACTATGATCTGTGATCAGTGATCTTCGATATTACAACTGTAATTGTTTTGGTGCACCACGACCTGTACCCATATAAAATGGCAAATGTAACGGGTACGTGTTGTGTGTGTTCTGACTGTTCCGCTTGCCAGCCTTTCTCCCATCTCTCTCCCTTTCCTTGGGCCTCCCTATTCCCAGAGACACAACACTATTGAAATTAGGCCAATTAATAACCCTACAATGGCCTCTTAAATGTTCAAGTGAAAGAGAGAGTCACAGGTTTCTCACTAAATCAAAAGCTAGACATAATGCTTAGTGAGACAGGCATGTCGAAAGCCGAGACAGGCTGAAAGCCATGCCTCTTGTGCCAAACAGCCAAATTGTGAATGCAAAGGAAAAGTTCTTGAAGAAAATAAAAAGTATGACTCCAGTGAACACACACACGATAAGAAGCTAGAGAGCCTCACTGCTGATATAGAGAAAGTGTTAGTGGTCTGGATAGAAGATCAAAGCAATCACCACATTCCCTTAAGTAAAGCCTAATCTGCCTAATCCAGAGCAAGGCCCAACTCTCTTCAATTCCATGAAAGCTGAGAGAAGTGAAGAAGGGGCAGAAGAAAAGTTGGAAGCTGGTAGAGGTTGGTTCATGAAGTTCAAAGAAAGAAGCCATCTCCATAACATAAAAATGCAAGGTGAAGCAGCAGGTGCTGATGGAGAAGCTGCAGTAACTTATCCAGATCTAGCTAAGATCATTGATGAAGGAGGCTACACTAAATAACGGATATCTAATGTAGACAAAACAGCATTAAGGTGGAAGAAGGTGCCATTTAGGACTTCAGTAGCTAGAGAGAAGTCAATGCCTCGCTTCAAAGCTTCCAAAGGCAGGCTGACTCTCTTGTTAGCAGCTAATGCAGTTGGTGACTTAAATTTGAAGCCAGTCCTCCTTTACCATTGTGAAAATCGTAAGGCCCTTAAGAATGATGCTAAGCCTGCTCTGCCTGTGCTCTAGAAATGTAGTGGTAAAGCCCGGATGACAGCACCTCTGTTTACTGGATGACTTACTGATTATTTTAAGCCCACTGTTGGGATCTACTGCTCAGAAAAAAAAGATTCCTTTCAAAATATTACTGCTCATTGACAATGCACCTGGTCATCCAGGAACTCTGATGGAGATGTACAAGGAGATGAATGCTGTTTTCATGCCAGCTGACAGAACAGCCATTCTGTAACCCCTAGGTAAAGGAGTAATTTTGACATTTAAGTCTTATTATTTCAGAAACACGTTTTATAAGGCTGTAGCTCTATAGATGGTCATTCCTTTGATGGATTGAGGCAAAGTACATAGAAAACCTTTTGGAAAGCATTCACCATTCTAGACGCCATGAAGAACATTCATGATTTGTGGGAGGAGGTCAAAATATCAACAGTAACAGGAGTTAGGAAGACGTTGATTCCAACCCTTATGGATGACTTAGAGGAGCATAAGACTTCAGTGGAGGAAATAACGTCAGACATGGTGGAAATGGCAAACCAAACAGAATTAGTGGAGCCTGAAGATGTGACTGAATTGCTGCAATCTCATGAGAGAATTTGAACAGATAGGACTTGCTCCTTATGGCTGAACAAAGAAAGTGGTTTCTTGAGATGGAATCTACCCCTGGTGAAGATGCCATGAACATTGATGAAATGACAAAAAAAGGTTTTGAATATTACATAAACTTAGTGATAAAGCAGCAGGAGTGTTTGAGAGGACTGATTCCATTATGAAAGAAATTCTACTGTGGGTAGAACACTATCAGATAGCGCTGCATGCTATAGAGAAATCTTTCATTAAAGGAAGAGTCAATTGATGTGGTACACTTCATCGTTGCCTTATTTTAAGAATAGTAAAATAAAAATGCCACAGCCACCCCAACCTTCAGCAACCACCACGCTGATCAGTCAGCAGCCATCAATATCAAGGCAAGACCCTCCACCAGCAAAAAGATTATGACTCACTGAAGGCTCAGATGATCATTAGCGTTGTTTAGGATTGAATTATTTTAAAATTAAAGTATGTACATTCCTTTTTCAGACCTAATGCTATTGCACACTCAAGAGACTATAGCGTATACGTAACTTTTATATATGCACTGGAAAACCAAAAAATTAGTGTGATTTGCATTATGTCAATATGCACCTTATTGCAGTGGTCTGAAATGAAACCTGCTATATATTTGAGGTATGCCTTTTTAAATAATGTTCATTCAAAAGAAGACAGCAAGCAACAGCCTTGATTTATTCTCTGAAAATCAGTCTTTCCTTTTTTCCTTTGTTTGTTCGTGCATTGTTTTTTTTTTCCTTCCTTTTCTTCCTCTATTTCTGGAAAATGGAAGCTTTGATAGGATTTGTCTAGCATGGAATGGATGCAGAGGCTAACTGGAGTTTTCTGCCCTGGTTCTACCCAAAGTTCTCACAGACTCTTAAATCTCCTTGCCTTTGCCCATGCCATTCTCTTTCTTTGGTATATGTTTCTGTACTCTCTCTCTCTCTGGAAAATCCTACTTGAACTTCAAAATACAGGTTAAGCAACCAGCATTGGGTGACCTTTATAGGCACTCACCTTGGCATTCTCATTGCCCTCTTCGAATATCTTTGTGGTTACGCGTTGGTAATTTTTACTCTGCCAGTGTCTCTCCCTGCCTAGTCTGTGTTCTTCTTAAGGGTGGGCAATTTGTCTTTCATCTTGTTACTCCCAGCACTGAGCAGGATCTAGAACAAGGTGAATCTCAACTAGCTGTTGTAGTCAGTATAATAAATTATCTTTCAAACACTTCTATTTTTCAGTGAGGGGAAGATGTCCAAGGTGGGCATATCAGCACAGGTAGGGAGATTGGGCTGGGCATGTTTGCCAACAGTGCAGTGCTTTATCCCATTGCTTTGGTTTATTTTCCACAATGATATTTTATTTCTTCTTGAAGATCAAATAACATATTTTAGGGCATAGGATTTTTTTTTTTTTTCGTCAAAGGGAAAGGTCCCATATTTTAAGAAAATATTTGGAAATATTCCTATAATCATAATAACAGCAGACATTTGTTGACTACTTACAATGGCCCAGAAAACCTCGCCAGAACAGATGCTTGCTATTGAGTGCCAGTAGTTCCCTATTTAAATATGGTCTGGATGCATTTGATTGGCTAAACATGGGTCACATGCCTGCATCCTAGTTGCAAGGGTAACTTGAGCAGCTGGATTTTTGTCTCCATAGTTGTAAATGGCCACGACCTCCCATCAAGACTCATAACCAGGATTTTACCTGAGCATATGAAAGACAGTTCATATTCAGGGCAGACAAGAAAGCATGGCAATGTCCATTAAGTCTTATGAGCTGCAGTAGGTGTTCCCAATGTCCTGCCTCTATCCTGAGCCATCCCCAGTTCATTGCACGCTGGCCCAAATTCAACCTCCAAGGTTTGCATTGTTTTGCCAAACGACTTTCTCTTGCAGCCAGAGCCTGCTTTATCACCTGCAAAGCAAGCCAGAAATATTGGGAAATTAATATCCCTGGGATTGGCCATTAATCAATGACCAATGGGAGTCACTGGCTTATAAATAACCCTTCTCCTTGATCCCCTGGGTGGGATAACTCTGAGGCATGTTTTGCACTGGATGCCAGAGCTTCTGAGAAGAATTGATCTCCAAGTACCCAAAATGGAAACAGCATTAATAACAAACCTTATATTGGCTGCCTTCCATCCTGGGTCTCACTTCTTCTTTCTCCTACTTGTATTTTTGGGGATTACATACAAAATGAACTACTTGCTCTCTAATCCTTGTCTCAAAGGATGCTTTAGGAGTATACTTCCCAAACTAAGACCTATGTAGGAAGATGTTGTTAAGCTTTACTTTTTGCAATTTGTATCAAGAAGCAAAACCAAACCAAATCTCACCTAAAGAGGTTTTCAAATATAAACCCATAATATTGAATGTGCTATTTCAGATAGTTTCATCTATGATTTAAACTTATTATCCTAAGAGATTTGCCCCTCTAGTGAGTATTAGTGAAATGGTATATTGTTAGTCACCTGACACTCAAGAGATACTTGTTGGCTTATTTATATGCTGGGGTAGGAAGAACGTTACCCTTATCTGTGCATGAGGTAAAACTCAGGAAAAAGATTACATCTGGAGCTGTTGATTTGGTCTGGAAATATTGATTTGGAAGCCATCCATGTAGAGGTGAGAGTTGAAGCCATGGGGGATGAAACGATTGCTTGGGGTAAAGCATAGGAAAAGAAGAGGACAGACCAGAATTGATAATCAACTCTGTAGCAATGCTTGGGTAATGAGGAGAAAAGAGAAATCAGGTAATTAGATGGAAAAGGGATAGAAAAGACAGACAATATGGGTTGCATGGGGTCATTTAAGTCAGAGGAGGGACAGGTTTTGAACAGGTAGTGAATGGCAGCATCGACTGTTAATGGCTCTACTGGTTTGAACTTAGGGAGGGTTAGAGTTAAAACAAAGTGAAGAAATTGGGAGTAAGAAACTCAGTGGTTGTGAGACAGCAGGTGCTGTAGAGTGATAGGGATGAAAGACAAACTAGAAATGGTGGAGGAGTGGGTAAAGACATGATAGAGCAAATACAGCCTGAAATCCCAAACTCATAAACCCTCAAAATCTTTGAACTAATATGAGGCTGTTTACATTTTTAATCCACTCCCTTTAGTGCAGGTATTTACATGCTCTTGAAAGTACTAATGTGATTTGTTTTAGGGTGGTGCCTTGGGCATCCTGGGGTATTACATAATATGCAGTAGATGCTCAAGTATAGATCAGGATAGGGTAGCTTATGCTGCAGTAACAAACAAGCCCCAAATAGCAGGGGCTTACACAGTGTTACATGCCCATTGTGGGTCAGTTGGGACTCTGCTTCCTGTCATTTTTGTGAAGGACCCAGGCTGATGGAGCCTCTATTACATGGGATATTGCCAGTATTATGCCAGAGGGCAGTGAGAACATGATGCAAACACATGCTGGCTCTCAGAGCTTCTTGGAAGTGGCACACGTCACTATTGCTAACCCTTCACGTGACAAGCCAAGTCACATGACTACTGGAGCTCAATAGAATGAAGACGTATATTCCTCCTGTAGGGGAGGGCAGTGAATATTTTGTATAACAGATGCAGTCTACCATAACTTCAGATCTTTTTAAAACCTGAATTCAAAAGCTACCAGTTCTTAGAATTTCAGATAAGGAGATATGGGCTTATGTAATATTTTATTTAAAAAATTCTGGCTGTGTAAAGAAAGAGTAGCTTGAGCAGAAGCTGAAATGAAGAAAGGATGTTATCATAAGAAAGATTTGAATATTGAATGAGTTAAGAATCATTTGGTTGAAAATGACATAAACCCAATTTAAACTACTTTAAGTAAAAATCAGATTTTAAGTTTTTGCTGGTTGTACTGTATTCCTATGATGCTGTAACAAAATACCATAAACTTTGTGGTTTAAAGCCATGGAAATTTATTTGCTCACAGTTTTGGAGGTCAGATATCTGAAATTAGTATCACTGGGCCAAATCAAGGTGTTGGCTGGGCTGTGCTCCCTCAGGAGGCTCTGGGGGAAATTTAATTCCTCGCCTCTTCCAGCTTCTGGTGGTTGGCAGCATTTCTTGGCTTGTGGCCACATCACTCCAATCTCTGCCTTCTCCTTTTCTGTATGCATTGCCTTCTCCTTTTCTGTATGTGTCACATTTCTCTCTGTCTCTCCATCTCAATCAAGATACTTAACCATATCCACAAAGTTCCTTTTTACCATATAAGGTAATATTTACAGGTTTCAGTGATTGGGATGTGCCCGTCTTTTGGAGGACCATTATTCAGGCGATCACTCTCATATAGGTTCTTCTCATGAGATGGTAAAGACTGTTACCAGAAACTCTAGACAAGGAATCAGAAAACTGTGATTTTAAGGCCAAATGCAGGCTGCCTGTTTCTGAGAATAAAGTTTTACTGGAGCGCAGCCATGCCCGTTTGCTACATATTGTCTATGGCTACTTTCACGAATGGAGTAGTTGCAACACAGAGCTTACAACCCACCAAGACCCAAATATTTTCACTTATGCCATTTACAGAAAAAGCTTGCTGATGTCTGCTCTAGACTGATGTTTTACCAGCTTAGCAACTCCAGTGGAAAATTCCGAAATTTACATATATTGGCTTAGCTTGGACCACATGCTCATCCTTGAACCAATCACGATGTCCATGGGAATGCAAAGCTCTGTTTGGACCAACCAGAGTCCTGTGCCCACTTCCATAACCTGGACCTGGGGTACACCTCACTTTAAAACACATAGATCACAGAAGATGGAGGCTTTGTTTTCCAAAAGAGATCTTGGGAGAAAATACCAAAATAAGGGAGAAGGGATGCTGAGCAATGAATGTTTTGAGAACAAAAAAAGAGTAGTTCACTAAGAGTATACTGGTCAGCAGAGTAGAAGGCTTCACTGGGGGAATGAAGATGCAGGAGCAAGAAGGAGAGCACATAGAATCAGGGACAGTATTGGTGTCAAGTTAGATCTCCACAAATTCCTCAAAACCAAGCCTGGGGGACATCTGAGGGACAGGTGGAAGATTCTAGAAAAAATGAGGTAAAAGAAATGACCAGAATGTTAGGAGGAGAAGTTGTAGAGGTTGGAGCCACAGAGGTCAGAGAAGGGAAGAATTGCAAGAGAGGAACTATCAACAGAGTTAAATGCCCCTGAGAGGACCAGAGACGAATGAACAGGACAGAAATGCATGGCGGGGAGCTGAGCAGGACCCTGGTTTAACACAGTGGTTGCAGGTCTGGAGCAGAAGCAGTTGTGCTTCCTGAATCCAGCTCTTACACTTTTCTCACACTCTGAATAATCTGGTCCTAGGTGTAAGTTTTTGACAGTCACGGTTCTCTAAAACAGGAATTGCTAAGAATAATAAAACTCTTACATTAAGAGCTGTGAACTTACAGGGAATTATTGAAATGTGCTTAACTCTTGATCCTCACCTCCAAGAAATTTTAAAATGCTTAAACCATTTTATCATAACTTTGCTTTCTTCTCAACAAAGTATTTTGAGATGACTTTTTAATGGGAGATGCCACACAAAAATAAATTGGTTTGAAATGGCAGAGGTTTTAAAAGATTATAATAGATTGATAAAGTGGGTCACCTCTTTACATCTTTGGCATGAAGCCCAAAGAAAGAAAGTAAAAAAGTAAGAAAGAGACAAAAGTTGGGATAGGGCAGAGGGCACTTGAGCTGAGAAAGGCAGCCACACTAATATTCAATGAGAATAGTAACCTTTCAGCTTTCCAAGAGTGATCTTTGTCCTTATGGCCAAAATACATTCCAGTGGAAAACACTGGGTTATGAGAGCTAAAAGTAGTGTGTGTGTGCACACGTTTGTGCATGTGTGTGAGCTGATGTAGAAATAAAAAGCACATCATAAGCATATATGTTCATCTCTAATTAATATTCCAGGAAAGATGGGAAAGGTGGTAAAAATAAGAACCTTTGCCCTTGGGCAGTTAGTACCAGTCTAGGAAACTGCTGGTGTCAATATATTGATGCTTCCCTTTGCACATCTGGTGAAATCTTAGGATGCCAGTGAATGTGCCTCTTCCCAGCATCAACTCTCTCTCTCTCTCTCTTTTTTTTTTTTAATATTGACTTTAAAAATACAATACTAATTTGGGCTCACCGCAGAGATTGGGACAATATGGGAGCAGCACAATGCACAAAACACTCCTGATCTATGAGAATCTATACCAGGTTTCCAAAGCATGCCTTGGCATCAGAGCCACTTGGGCTATTTGCTGAAAATACAGTCTTTGATCTCACCTTTGAGTGTGTCAAGGTCTGGGAATCTGTTTGTATTAGTCCATTTTTATGCTGCTGATAAATATATACCTGAAACTGGGTAATTTACAAAAGAAGGAAGTTTAATGGACTTACAGTTCCACATGGCTGGGGTGGCCTCTCAGTCATGGGGGAAGGCGAAGAGGAGTAAGTCACATCTTACATATCTTACATGGATGGTGGCAGGCAGAGCTTGTGTAGGGGAACTCCTTTTTTTAAAACCATCAGATCTTGTGAGACTTATTCACTATCATGAGAACAGCTCTGGAAAGACTTGCTCCCATGATTCAATTACTTCCCACTGGGCCCCTCCCACTACATGTGGGAATTGAAGATGAGATTTGGGTGGGGACACAGCCAAACCATATCACTGTTCTTTTTTTTTTTTTTTTTTGAGACGGAGTCTTGCTCTGTCACCCTGGCTGGAATGCAGTGGCACAATCGTGGCTCACTGCAAGCTCCGCCTCCCAGGTTCATGCCATTCTCCTGCCTCAGCCTCCCAAGTAGCTGGGACTACAGGCACCTGCCACCACGCTTGGCTAATTGTGTTTTATTTTTAGTAGAGACAGGGTTTCACTGTGTTAGCCAGGATGGTCTCAATCTCCTGACCTCATGATCCACCCACCTTGGCCTCCCAAAGTGCTGGGATTATAGGCATGAGCCACCATGCCCGGCCTGTTCTTTTTTTTTTTTCCTTCAAATTTCAAAGTTATTTTACACATTTATATCTAAATTTTATTTATTTTTGAATAGATGACATATTCCTAAGTGTAAACTCAAAGGATTTAAACGAATATATAGGGAAATATAAGACTTGATCTCCCATTTGATTTTTAGGATACTTGTTATCCTATCCAGGGGAATCCTGTTACTAGACCCTTCTGGAGACATTTATTGCTTGTGCAAGCATATGGGACTCTTTTATATATATGTGTGTAAACACACACACATATATATGTATATACACACACACACACACACACAACTCTAATTCATATACATGTATACACATATGTATCTACGTGTGTATATGTTTCAAACAGAAAGAGTAGCAAACCATATATATGGTTTTGCTTTTTAAAAACTTAATCTTGGAGTAATTCCACATATTCACGTGCAGACCTATATTGTTAGTTCTTAGCTATTGACTTGATAGTTCATCATTAATCAGATTCCTACTGATGGATATTTAGGTTGTCTTCAACATGTGCCTCTGACAGACAATCTCATAATCAATGTCCTTGTTATTTTGATATATAAGGAGACTGTGACACATTATTTAAGTTGGCCCTTTTAGTTTCAAGCCACAGAAAATGAACTCAGCTTATTTAAACAAAGAAGGAATTAATTAGAGGATCTACAAAAGGGCCAGGGAATCAGAGAAACCAGAAAAAGGGTCAAAATTGGCCTGTAGAAGGAACTGGTGTCATGAAGACACTGCTGTCATCATTGCAGGGTCCTAATGCTGCTGCCTGGGCCAGGGATACCGGCTTCACTGGAAACAGGAACTCCAGCTACCACCACCGGACACCACCATTTATACAAACTGGATGTAGTTCTGGCACCACTGCCGGTACCTTTGCCACAGTAGATTGTGCACAAGCTCTGCTTTTGTGTGTGTGTTGTAAACTCTCCAAGATTCACTTGATTGTTGGAGCCTACTGAAGTGGCTACATTGTCTGGGGTATATACCCTGGGGTTCGTGGTCACGCACCAGGAAAATTTAGGACATGGACACACACGAGGAGTTTAGGAACAGAGTTTTAATAGGTAGAAGAGAAAGAGGAACAGCTTTCTATATAGACAAAGGGATCTCCCAGCAGAAAGGACCGACTGGCAGCAAATGTGCGGAATTTTATAGTACAGTTTGAGGAGGTGGTGTCTGATTTACATAGGGCTCATAGATTGGTTCGATCAGGTATGAGGTTTACATAGCATGTGGGGAAGACTGGTCCCTCCACCCTAATCTTATTATGCAAATTGGCTTTCCAGTTGATCTTCACCATCTTGTCTGCTCCTTCCAGTACATGTGGCTGGCAGAGAAGGGAGGATGGAGCCGCCATCTTGGAAATGTCTAGTCCTTAGTTCCTGCTGGCATTCACCCGTGCAAGCTCCCAGCTTGCTTGTCTGTGTCTGCAGCTCAACTTTACGGTCTGCTCTTTGTTAGAAATCATTATTTGGGGGGCCAGGCGCAGTGGCTCATGCCTGTAATCCCAGCACTTTGGGAGGCCGAGGCGGGTGGGTCATGTGAGATCAGGAGTTGGAGACCAGCCTGGTCGACATGGCGAAACCCCGTCTCTACTGAAAATACAAAAAAATTAGCCAGGCGTGGTGGTGGGCACTTGTAATCCCAGCTACTGGGGAGGCTGAGGCAGGAGACTCGCTTGAACCCAGGAGGCAGAGGTTGCAGTGAGCAGAGATCGTGGCATTACACTCCAGCCTGGGTGACAAGAGCAAAACCCCAAAAAAAAAAAAAAAAAAAAAAAAAAAAGATTTGGGGCTGCTTTTCATTAAAAAGAAAAGCCTTATGGAGGACTCTCATACCCTTACTATCTGCTTAAGTAATTTCTTTTTAACTCCTGTATCACTATGTTATGGGTTCTAACTACAAGGGAGTCCAGGAAAGAGAATAAAACCTCTACAGTGACAGTTTTTCTCTGACCCCACCGCATTGCTTAAAGGGGTCAGGTCCTTAAACAACAGGCGGGTGTGTTGGTTGCTTGGTTGTGTTTCTCCCAAAAGCAGATCATGTGTCAAGGCTTTGGGTATAGGGAGTGTGTTGGAAGATGATCCCAGAAAGCATTGAGTGGAGGAGTGGGCAAAATGAGACACAAAAGGAAGGAAAGTCAATGAAAGATGCATTAGTGAGTGGCTTTCTATTGTGGGCATCCGGGGCTCCATCCCACTAAGGAGCCTCTGAAGCATTGTGTAGGACTCACCTCAGAACTGACCCACTAGCTTTTTAGTGGGAAAGCTAGAATATGTGTCCTCCAACTCTCGTTCTTCATTGGTTGAAGTTTGTTCATAGAAGCCTTACATCCCTGGCGGAGCAAGCTGTCCTGGCACCAGAAGGAGCCCCTGGGTAGAGAAAGAGTCACGAAAGCTGGAGGTGGGAAGTGTCAGTGTGCGTGGAGAATGTCCACGTTGATTCCTGGAAAATGTGGAGGTGGGCCAGGAGAGTCGGGGGTAGGCATCAGCAGTGTCTGCTATAAGGTGTTCATATTACTGGGTAACCAAAAATGAGAAGCTGAGAGGGTCTCAAAAGAAGACAGAAAATAAATAAGTGAATAAAAAGAAGAGTAAACACAAGTATGGCTTAGTGATTGCTGAACAAATGCCTTCTGGATATATCAGATCTTTAATGAAGAATGCAAAAAAGTACTGATAGTAGGATCAATATTGTTAGAATCTCCTAATTTGTTTACTATTGATAGATATCAGCTAATATGATGGCACTGGACACAATATTTGTTTTATATTTGTCAGCTAGTGGGAATATATTTCTATATGCCAATTTTTTTGAGTACTACTGATGAGTACACACGAAATTGTGACTGCACCATTAGGTCTGATGAATCCATGTAATTGCTGCACAAATATTTTGAGTTTAATTGCATGTAATATAGTTAACACTCGGTTATTAGTGCCAATAAGGGAAGCAGTGACATGGATAATTCGAAACAGTGGAAAACTCAAAATCATTTATGTAAAACTTCTTTGGCCCATTTTTGACTCAGGGCTACAGATTCACCTTTCTAATTATATTTTGTTTAGACTACTAGAAAGAATTATTTTCATTTGGTAAAACATGGGCTGATGGAAGAAGAAAGTTGTTGAAATGTGTTCTGCTTGTTGGTGGAAGCTGGCATCAGAAGCTTTCAACAGATAGCCACATTTAGGTAATTGAGAGTTTACTGGCTCAAATCTCATTAAAGTAAGGTGATTTCTCCTCATTGTATTACAGGCACTGTATTAAGTGCTTTACACAGATGATCTCATTCTTTCCTCACAGCCACCATAATTAGGGGATGTTTTGTAGTGGAGAAGAATGATGCTTCTAGAATCAAGTTGTGTTTCTGCCAAATTATTAGTTGTGTGAAATTGGTCAAGTTACTAAATCAGATGAGTTTTCTCATCTGCCAGTAATAGTAGTGGTAAGCCATAAGGTTGTTGACAGCCCATGGTGATTAAATAAGAGAATCTATCTAAAGCACAGTGACTGGCTTATGATGTCCAGTTCCACTGCAGACTGGATCAGTCTCAAAGTTGGTGTTCTGCTTATCCTCAGCCTGTGCTCTCAATGAGCCCTCTGGAACAGTTCTCCTTAAGCTTTTAAGTGCATCCAGATCACCTGGGGACCTTGTTGAAAAGCAACTCTGATTTAGTAAGTCTGGAACAGGACCTGAGATTCTGTATTCCTAGTAAGCTCTGGGAGGGTGCTCATGGTACTGACTTGTGGACCACTCATGGAGTGGAGAGGTGCTGGATAGTTTTGGTCAAGCATTTTAATTTCACTTTAGTTTTCTTTGTATCCGTAGTAGGTTCAGAGAAGCAGCAAGGCTTTCTGTCTGCTTTTCTTTGCCATGCAAGGTCCAACTCAGATACCAGACTTCCAGGAAATCTTCCTCATCTCTCAGATCCCTTGAATGTCCCTTTTCCACATTTCTAGTACAGAAGTTTTTCTAGTATTAAAAGTTTTCTAGTATTAGAAGCTACCCAAATAGCCACATTTGGTACTATATTAAGTTCTTTACAAAGATGATCTCATTCCTTCCTCACTGCCACCATAATTAGATAGCTACCTGCCAGGAAGCATTGCTGGGAAGTAACTATGAATACAGACTCTGGGGTTATGCAGACTTGGGTTTCAGTTGAATCTCTGCTACTTACTAATTCTATGACTTTGAACCTGTGGACCAATAACTTCTCTGAACTTCAGTTTTCTCATCTGTCAAATGGGCCTGATAATAAAAGCCATGCAATGGAGTCATTGTAAGATTCAGATGGGTGCTTAATGTAAAAAGTCTTAGCCCTATGACTGGTACCAAGCAAGTGCTCACTGAGAGGTCCACAGGTTGTAAGCAAAGTGAGGATGGGCACTGTATATATTTTGTCTGTCATTTTGCCCGTTTGTATAATCCAAACATGGCTGCTTCTCTCTTCTTTCCCAGAAACTCACTTTCCCAGTCTCCCTTTCAGCTAGGGACAGCCATGTGACCAGTTCTGGCCAATGAGAGGTGAGTCCTACTGTTCCAGGGATTTCTGGGAGAAAAATCTACGATCTGGGAAAGGAAAGAGCCAGTTGAGGAAAAGCCCATTGTCTCTTCTGTGTTTATATCTCCAACTTCCTGATTTTTCCTGTGGCTGTGATGGCCAGGATGTGGCAGCCCTCTGGTTATAACAATGTCACAAATCCTTCATTGAGGATGCCCTGCAATCCAAGCTCTGCCTCTACCCGATCCTCTGCTTCCCTCCCTTCATAGGTGCAGATGCTAAGAGCACTTTCTAGTCAAGTCCTGCATGTTCATTTTTGTCTCAAGTCAGCTTCCCTGAGAATCCAAAAAATATATTTGTGAATGTATAAGTATAGTGACTTGGATTTTGTCTACACACAAGGACTTCTATGCCTGCATAAAACAGGTAACATTTATCTTTCATTGTTGCTATTTCTGATGTCTAAATCCCCTTCTGATAGTTGGAAGAAAATTTCCTGCCTCATAATATAGAGTCCGATTCTTTTTTTTTTTTTTTTGAGACGGAGTCTCACTCTGTTGCCCAGGCTGGAGTGCAGTGACACGATCTTGGCTCACTGCAAGCTCTGCCTCCCGGGTTCATGCCATTCTCCTGCCTCAGCCTCCCAAGTAGTTGGGACTACAGGCGCCCACCACCACGCCCGGCTAATTTTTTGTATTTTTAGTAGAGATGGGGTTTCACCGTGTTAGCCAGGATGGTCCTGATCTCCTGACCTCGTGATCCGACTGCCTTGGCCTCCCAAAGTGCTGGGATTACAGGCATGAGCCATCACGCCCGGCCTAGAGTTCGATTCTTTAATTCAAAACTGAGTAGCCAGTGCTGGTTAAGAAATAGTGGCAGAGGTTATGTTTTGGCGATGCTGCAGCTGCACTGGCGTCTTTGGGGGCAGCAGTGCCAACTGCAGCAGGGATGGTTTACAGGAGCAGTGTCCCTCCAGGGCCTGCAGGCTGCAGGGTTGGGGGTGCTGGCCGGACAAGCTGCAGCTTCCAGTGCTCTCCGTGGGGACCACAGCACATCCCCACCAGACTGGGCTGTAATGTGCTTTTCCTGTGGTTAGGGATGAAAAGCCATCTTTTGTGCAGCTCCCTGTCTGTGCCTTGTTCTCTAGCCTTCCTAAATGATTCTGAGTGCAGTCAGTTTTTCTTATTTGCATCACAGAACCATGTCTGCGGCCTACTATGTAATACTATTTAATTTGTATCTGTGGACATTTAAAGTCTTGATGTATTTTCTGTGTCATTATTGATAACAATAGTAAGTATCATTTGAGGATTTATAGTTCACAGAATGCTTACATATGCATTACTTGATTTGTTCCTCATATAACATTGTAGGTTAGTATATTTGTTTTAACCCTTATTTTGTAAGTTAGCATCTGAGAGGTGGAATAACTTGCCTAAGCTGACTCAGTAAATGGCAGAACTAGACTGGAACCTACGCTTTCTTTATGTTTTTATTTATTTTTTTTTTGAGGTGGAGTCTTGCTGTGCCGCCCGAGTGCACTGGTGTGATCTCAGCTCACTGCAACCTCCGCCTCCCGGGTTCAAGCAGTTCTCCTGCCTCAGTCTCCTGATAGCTGGGACTACAGGCGCATGCCACCATGCCCGGCTAATTTTTTGTATTTTTAGTAGAGATGGGGTTTCATCTTATTGGCCAGGCCGGTCTCGAACTGCTAACCTTGTGATCCACCCACCTTGGCCTCCCAAAGTTCTGGGATTCCAGGTGTGAGCCTACACACCCGGCTGGAACCTAAGCTTTCTATTTAATTTTTTAAGTGTTGAAATCTTTTGGTAGCAAATACTATGTTAACCAAAAATCTCAACATCTCACCTTATTGAATAATGGAGATGTTTTAAGTAAAAACTTTAAGTCACAAAGAAAAATATCTTTTTCTTAATTCAAACTATACAGAAGAATAGAAGATGGAAAAGTAACCAGAGGAAACAAATGCTAACACTTTCTTTTGCATTTTTATAGAAATTTTTGAAATACATATATTTAAGCAGGTTGAAGTATAGTGTTTTTTTTTTAAAATACAAATCAAGGGATATTATACATAATGTTCTTAACTTGCTTTTTTATCTTGCATTCAATGAAAGATCTCAGACATCTTGTCAATATTGTTGTAAATAGCTTTGCTTACTTCTAACTGGCATTCATTATTTTGTGCTTATATTTTAATCTAAATGGTCAGTCTTCTATTGATGTATGTTGTTTTAAGTATTGGTTTCCTAGAACCATTGCCTGAGATGGGCATTTTTATAAATGTGATCTATCAAAGGAGTGGATGAAGCAGGAGAGGACAGAGGAAGAATCCTGGCAATCCCCTTGTCCTCTTGAGATGATGCTGTGGCGTGAGCTCTTAACAGCCAACCCTCATTGCTATTTAAGGGAAGGAATGCCAGTTCATTAATGAGATCTTGGTGGGACACTATCAAGCTACATGTATTTAGATGGTTTCCAGTTTTCTATATTAATCATTTGGGGATGAACATTCTTATACTATTCACATCTTCGTGTGCTGTGAAAAATTCTTAGATATGATAATTCTAAACTGAAGGATGTGGTAGCAATGCCAGATACTCATACAATGTCCAGTGTTCCTTCCTCCTTACCTACACAACAACAATTTATTGGCTGTGTCAACATGCCTAGTTTTAAAAATTATACTTCCCAGCCTTCTTTGTTGATAGAGACACAGTTTTGACCAGTAAAAGTGAAGTAATTGGCTATAGCTTCCAGGAAGGCTCCAGGGGGGTAGGAGGCAGTGACACTCATCTGGGACATATTCTTTATGCGCTTGACCCTCAGCTTTTTCTTGCACAGAATGGGGATGTGATACTGAAGGGGGTGCAGCCATCTTGTGATTGTGAGGTGACAGGTCCTCAGCTGTCTAAGCCAGAGACATTATGGAACATTCTGTGAGCTGTTTAGCATGCTGGACTTCCTAATGATGGCTTCTATTTATTTGAGGGGGAAAATGCCTTTTTAATTTAAGATTCTAATGGATATGGAGTTATGTGCATTTAAATGTTGGTACACACAGTGGAGTAGGATTTCATGGGACATTAGACTCCAAAGCAGGGTCTCTCAACCTCAGCACGGTTGATATTTGGGGCTGGAGAATTCTTGGTTTTGGGGGGGCTTTCCTGTGCATTGTAGGGTGTTTAGAGAACCCCCGGTCTTTACCTAGTAGATGCCATTATCACCACCCCTTCCCAGCTGTGACAAGCATGTCTCCAGACATGACTGCATGTCTCTTGGTTGAGAGCTACTGCTACAAAATCAGAATGTAAGACAACCATTACATGTAGTCAAAAATACACCAGAAGATCTATTAAAATCATTGATAAAATACAGGATTCATTCATTCCTTCAGAAATATTTCTTGAAGGGCAGCTATGTGTTATGTGCTGTTTTTGGTGCTAAAGATGGAACGGTATGCAAGGCACACAGGAAATAAGATACCTGCCCCCCCCCCCCCCAGAGTTTATGTTCTACCAGGAGAAAACAAACTATATATATACACACACACTATACACACACACACACACACACACAACTGATATAGAATATGTGTTGTATTCCTGGGCATTTAAGATCTTCATGTATATTTTAATCATTACCAATAATAACAGTAAGTAATGATTTAGGGCAGGGATCTGTATACTACATATAGCCCATGGCCAAATCTGGCCCACCACTTGATAAAGTTTTATTGGCACACAGCCATGTCCATTCATGAAGTATTGTCTATGGCTTCTTCCATGCTGCAGTGGTGACAGTGGCTGAATTTAGTTGTAAAAGATACCCTAAGACCCATAAAACCTAAAATATTTACTATCTAGCCCTTTGCAGAAGACATTTGCTGACCCCTGGCTTAGAGATTTATAGTTCATAGAATATGTATACTTGCATTCTCTTGTTTGTTTCTCGAAGTAATCCTCTGATGTAGTTGTTTTCCCTCTTGTTTTATGGGTCAGAGTCTGAGTGAGGGGATGACTTGCTCCTGTTCACTTAGTTAGCAGTTCCATGTGGTTGCTGTGCTGCTGGGGAGACTGCAATTGTAAATAGCATTGTCATGGAAGAACTCATCAGGAAGGTGACAGAGATGTGAAGGCAGAATGAAGAGACCCATGTGGATAGCTGAGGGACCAGAATTCTTGGGAGAAGGAAGGTGCCTTGTGTGTTTGAGGAACAGTTAGAGGTCAGCTGATGGAGCATGAGGGAGATTAGCTGGAGATGAAGTCAGGGAGGAGCGGATGGGGCAGGTGGTGTAGGACTTTACTTTTTACTGAGTGTGCTGTGGGGCCCATGGGAGACTTTGAGAAGAGGAGTGGCATGATCTGACTTATGGCTGAACAGAAAACACCAGTTCCCTGTACAGGAATGCTATTCCCAAGAATAGCATCAGGGAACCCTGTTGGGGATGGAATGGGAGGTAGCAGCAGCTGTGTGAGAAGAGGTTAAATTCCAAATCTACTTTGAAGGGAGATTTGATTGCAGATGGATTGGATGGGTGAGGGTAGGTTGAGAGAGAAAGTGGGGTCAAGGAAGACACCAGAGATTTTTGCTTGAGAGCTGGAAAGATGAAGTAACTGGCTGAGACAGAATGGTGGGCTTGGGAACCCAGAAGTTCAATGTTCCATTCGAGATCCCTGTTATGCTCACCATATTTTTTGGAACTGCCATGGACTAAAGAAAAAGCAAAAGGAAAATGAGTAGTCATATATTTAGGCATTTTCAAATCAAACCACCCTATGTTAAGAGAACTATAGGTTTCCCAGTGGTGAGTAGAGAGTCAGTGGAGAATTCTCAAGGGCTTCTGGCTTGCTTGAGAGCTTCCAAGGCTCTGCAAACTTGTTCAGTAAAGGACTCAATGGTAAATACTGTAGGTTTTGTGGGCTGTGTGAGTCAGCTAGGGCTGCCATAACAGAATACCATAGACTGGGTGGCTTAAGCATCAGAGATTCCTTTTGTCACAGTTTTGGAGTCTGGAAGTCTGAGATGAGGGGACCGTTACGGTGGGGTTTTGGTGAGGGCTGTCTTCTGGACTTGCAGACAGCAGCCTTCTTGCTGTGTATTCTCCTGGCGGGAGTGGTGTTGAGGGGGTGGGTAGGTGGAGACAGAAAGAGAGAGAGAGAGAGAGAGAGAGAGAGAAAGAGATCATTTTATTTTTTAAAAGTATAAGGCCACGGTCCTATTGGATTAAGGCCTTACCCTTATGACCTCATTAAATGTTAATTCGCCTAAAGACCCTATCTGCAGATATGGTCATATTTGCGGCGGGGGTCAGGGCTTCAACATAAGAATTTTTGGGGAACAGAATTTAGTTCATAGCATGGGCCATACTTTCTCTGTTGCAAACTCAACTCTGCTGCTGTAGTGCAAATGCATCCACAGACAATGTGTAACATGTGGATGTGGCTGCATTCCAATATCACTTATTTAAAACACGGGAGCAGGCTAGATTTGGTTCCTGGGCCAAAGGGTTTTCCAACCCTTAGTTTATGCTGTTCTGCACAAGGGTAACACGTGCCGATAGATTTGTTTGCTCTGAGGATTGCAAGGATAATAATGTCTGCAAAAGCAACCGAGCACAGAGCCTGGCATACAGTAGGTGCTCAACATGTATTTGCTTTAAATTTGACACACTGTCTTTTAAAATACAGTGTGGTGACCTGTTTTTCTAAGTTGGCACTTATTGCTCAGCCCCATCATTTTTGTGCCCCTGTTACTGCTCTCATGATCCCTGACCCTGCGGTGGGATTGCATCTGACAAATGCTTGAGTTCAAAGTCAGTGTGAAATGAGTGGTTGATGCAATATCATTATGTCACTAAATCATCTCTAACATGGTTGTACCCAGCTACATTCCCATCAATAGTGTAGACTGCAGAGAGAGTATCTAGGAGAGAGTATCTAGAAGTTTTATCATTTACTCATGTATGTTTCCCCAATTTAAGATGGGGTAGGAGAGAAGTAAATCCACTTATCACTAGAACCTGGGGAAAAAGCTAAGGACTTCTCTGCAGTTCCAAAACTTTTTCTGAAACAATAGATGAGGCGTTTTGTACAGGGCGACAGAAGTTGGAGTGTTTGGACGGGTTGATAAGATAGTAATTTATTTTGATGTGACTGCTAAGGCTGTTACTACTGTGAGTCTTATTAACACAAAAATATGAAGCCTGTTCTTGTTCCCTTTGTGCCTGTTCCTGCGTGCTGCCGATGGGGAAGATACAACATATAGGAAAAGCTAGATTATTCACTGGAAATACTGCTTTGCATGCTTTTCTTTCATTGCTTTGGGCTTCTGGGAGAAATCAGAATAAAAGAAACAAGGCAGTGAATGGTGGGAATAATGGGGGAAAGATGGCATATTTAGGATCTGCAGATGGATATTGAAAATGCAAACTAGTTTGTTGATTTGTAGGGTGTCCAAACTGGTGGTATTAGTAATGGAATTTGGAACTTCTCAATGGATATGATCCTGTTTGCAGGCATGTGGTCACCTGAATAGTGACTCGAAACCCGCAAAACCTAAAAAACCTAAAACCCACAAAAAAAAGTAAAAAACTCAAAACCCGCAAACCTAAAAAAAAAAAAAAATGCCATTATTTGCATCTCCTACTCTGTTCTAGAAAGCTTAAAGTTTATCGTAAAGGTCTTTGCTTTGTGGAAAGATGCTTTTTGGTAAAGAACATGCTGTTTGTTGGAGCACTGCATTAGTTGTCTGTTGTTGCGTAACAAACCACTTCAAACCTTCAAGGCTTAAAACAACAATAAACATTTGTTACCTCACAGTTTGTGTGAGTCTAGGATTCAGAAGTGGCTTAGCTGGAAGTTGAGGTTTGAGGTCTCTCATCAGATTGCGGGCCAAGTGTTAGCTGGGGTCACTGTCATCCAAAGGCTTCATTATGGTGGATTGGAGGATCCAGTTCCAAGAAGGCTCACTCACATGGCCAGAATGCTGGTGCTGGCTCTTGGCAGGAGGCCTCAGTTCTTCTCCACATGGGCCTTTCCAGAAGTCTGCTGGAGTGTCTTCATGGCATGATGGATGGCTTCCTCCAGAGTGAGCTAAGAGACCATGGAATAAGCTAAAAAGTGTTTTATGAGCTGGTCTCAGAAATCACACCACTGTCACCTGCACAGTTTTCTGCACAGCTCAGTCCTATTTAATGGGAGAGGGGCGTATACAAGAATATGAGTGCTGGGAGGTTAGAATCACCTGGGCCATCTTGGAGGCTGACTACCGTAAGAACCAACTATGCACCAGACACTGCCTCTATGTGCTTTACCTCACTTAATCTTTAGAGGAACAGTGGCAATACAAGGTAGGATCTACTGCTACAATAAATCAAAGGTGAGTTTCAGTAGTTTGTCTAAGGCCACACAGCTAGTGAGCAGTGGACCTGGAATTGTAACGTATACACCTAAGTTCCAGCCTATAGATTAACGCTGGCTTCCATATCTTCCTCAGAGAGACCTGGGTCCAAGTTTGAGCACTGCCCATTGCTTGCACTTGGTCTTAGTAATGCAACTTAATCATTCTATTTGTGTAGCTTAAATGCAGTAACAGTTCGGAAAGCACACGTGCAGGAGTGGGCACATCAAGGCATTCACTAGATCAAAAAAATATTTTGCCCTAAAATTTTCAAAATCTGAGGTACGTATAAAACAACTAGTAAGAGATAAGTTTCACACAGTACATGGATGAAGTGCTTTTTTATTTTCAGAGTTATATATTTGTTTTAATGTATATTTGGAAAACATGGATGAATTCCACTTGAAAAGTTACTTAACTGAAACTCAATTTTGGTGTCTATAAGATGAGCATAAAATGCTAACTGCTTAAGAGTTGTATGGATTAAAAAAGGTAACGTATATCAAGGGCCTAGCAATTCAAAGTTCATAGCAAGCACTCAATAATATTTACTACTATTAACTCATGATAAATGTAAAGTGTTCTAGAAAATATGGAAGTGGTGTTCAGGGTTAAGAACATAGAGCCATAATCAGAAGCACTTTTTTCTGTGCTTCTGTATTTTAAGAGAGAATCTCTTAGTGGTTTGGATTCCATTTAAAGTTATGACACAGTGGTAGAGGAAGTTAAGTAGGAAGTGAGATTTTCTTCTTAGTTATGAGAATGGCATCAGTGAGAATTAACTTTTACAGCCACAGTCTTGATAAGGTAAGATGGTTAAAAACAGATGCTTTTATATTTAAGAACACTGATTGGCTACACTGGGCCTATAAATGTGCTTTGGAAAAAATTTCACTTCCTACTCTGAGGTCGCCTAATTGCCACAGATACAGATGTTCTGCTTCTTGTTCCTTTGGGTATGAACTCACACCACTCTGGTTTACCTTAACTAGAGGGACTTACTCTCCCACAATTTAATTTCCAAGCTCTAATGCAAAGCAGGCTTACTTGCTTTGACAGGCAACTACAGGGTAAACAGAAAGGGGCAAATTTATATAGTCAGCTAGCACTCTGCCATTATGAGTAATATGGCTTAACAAGAAAGGAAATGAAGAAATAAAAAAAGATCCCAGACACCATGAGATTTCCCCTAAAGAACTTATTTCCAATGAACCCTAGAAAATAGAACCAGGACAGGCTCTCAGAAGAACAAGAGAAACAAATATTGATTGATTTCTTCATAATTTGTGTCCCATCTTCTGCAAAAATCTGATGTGGTTTAGAAAAAAGAAATGTCATAGAATCTTTTTTTTTTTTGCAAGATATTATTGCCAGAGGCATTCACATAACTTTGGAATAGATGGTTAAATTCTAGGATGTCAAGCCAGTGGTTTCACTTCCTATGAACTTGAAAATTTTTGCTTAGAATACAAACATAGTGATGAAAACAATCAGTGCTGAAAGAGGATAATGTGATCTAAAATATACTATGTTTTTCCTTTTATATAATATCAGAATCAATGCATGTTTTTGAAAAATTAAAAAAATTAAGTAAAAGTAAAATGTAGAAATGAGAGGTCATCCTTTATTACCATTAACACTGTTAATAGTTTTTTGTTTGTTCATTTTTAAATTTTTTTGAGACAAGGTCTTGCTTTGTCACCCAGGCTAGAGTGCAGTAGTGCGATGATGGCTCACTGCAGACTTGACCTTCTGGGCTCAAACAATCCTCCTGCCTCAGCCTCTCAATAGCTGAGACTACAGGCATGCAACATCATACCTGGCTAATTTTTATATTTTTTGTAGAGGTGTTTCACCATGTTACCCAGGCTGGTCTTGAAATCCTGGGCTCTAGTGATCCATCTGCCTCAGCCTCCCAAAGTGCTGGGATTACAGGCGTGAGCCACCACGTTGTTAATAGCTTTGAATATAGAGTAAGATTGATAATTTCTGATAACTCTGTGCCCATTTCCCCTTTCTAAAAACGCCACCGTTTCCTTTTGGGGAAGTGTTCTCCCCCTAATTTAACCTTTATATGAGTAGCTGGGGTCATCCCGAAACTCCTCAGACTGTGCATCACAGGTGAAGTTGGAATGGACATTGGAGATGCCTCCACGTTGTGCAAGACGCCCTGGGATGAGTTTACATATCACTATTAACATTGTAGAGCAAATGCTTTTACCTGATATATTTCCTTGATATGAGGCTGTAGGCCAAAGTCAGCATGAGAGACCCTGAAAGCATGGTGTGAAGTTGTGCATTGAAATAAAGGAAAGGAGAGTTGAGAGGCTGTGGAAGGCAGATTGCCAACCATTGTTAGCCTGACGACCAGTCCTGTGTGGAGGGACGAGCTTGAACTCCTGTTGGGTTAAACTGGCTGTTACTCCAGAGAGGAAATCTGTTGCTGCTGCCTGGCCAGCGTCTGTTTTCCCTTCCTTTACTATCAGCAGCTTGGCTTTCCTCTGAGAACCCCTTGTCCCCCACTTTCTGTCTGTGTCTAAATGATGGAGCTGACCTCCTCTGCCTGACTCCAGGGATGGGTGCATAATCCAGGTCTGGCCAATTAGTCAATTCTACCCTCTTGGCCACAGGGGTTACTTCGAAACAGACACATGACCTCCATCAACCCAGTAACACTCAATTCTGTTACGGTTTTTGGAATTATCTGGCCAAAAGTGCTGTTGTTCATTGGCTGGGTTTGTTTGATAGCTTTGAAAATATAAGTGCTCACGTTCAGTGCTAACTTGGAGAATGCAGCCAAGACCAGGGATCACCAGCAGAGCTGCTTGATGGTGTTATTTGAGCACCAGCAGTGCCCGAAAGTTGTAGCCCTTAAACTTGGTGACATGAGTCAGGACATTTCCTTTTTGTTGTTTTTATTTTCTGCTAAGACGTTTTGAGTTGTGTTTCTATTATAGTCAACCAGAAGAGCCTGGCTAATAGACTCCACCCCCTGCAATTGCAGAACCCAGCTCCCTCCCACAGCCGCGGGTGCACAGCCCTCCATGTTCCCTGGGTGGGTGCTTTTCATCTGCTTATGAACAGATGTGGTTGTTTTTCAGTCTCTTGGCCATTTTGTCCCCCTTCCCCTGCCCCGGTTTCATCGCTGCTTTTCTTGGGGACCACCACCTCCCATTGGGCCCTGTTTTACATGCACTTCCATCCTGAAATGCTGGTAATTTGTTAATACTCAACTACAAATTGGGAGAATAAGCCGCTCCGTACCCCTCTTTCTTGTATGTCTCTGTTGATACCAGTCTATTTTGCTTGTGATTGAATCTAATTGAGTTCTTAGCCAAACAGCTCTTTTTTTTTCTTTTTTCTTACAGCTTTTTCTTGACTCCAGACATGAGTGTGTGGGGGTTTGGCTTTGGAGAAATTGGGAATGTCAGTATCATTATGTATTTGGAATTTCCCCTGCCCTCACTGACCAAGCTACGCTTAGAGTGGCAAGCTTTTCTCCTTAAGATCTTGACTTCTGTCCAAGGACATTCCTCACTTCACCAGGCCTCTGCTGACCATACCCACATAGCAGACATCTTGCAAAGCTGGCAGTGAACAGAGGGGAAGCTCAGTCTGGATCCTATTTCTGAGAGAGTCTCTAACAGGACCAGAATTCGGGATTTGACTTTTTCTCTTGTCATTAGACCATGTATATCCACTTTTGCTTTTATGGGTTTTCCTGAGGCAAACAAATATAACAATCCAAAATGCCTCTTATGAGGAAATTAGTTACTTTTAGTAAAACAGTTTCTTGTTAAAGCAGAGCTAAAGGAGCATCTATCACCCAGCATTTAAGTAGCAGACACTGTTGGCTACTGATTGAAAATCCATTTTCTTGGTTTCTTCCTTTCTCCCTTGATGCCAGAATCCACTTTCTACAATAAGAGTGAGCTCCCTGGACATTTACTTTTCAGCTTCCCTTGTAAATAGGGCAAAACCATGTGACTTATTTCTGTTAAGGGAACCTGAGGGGACGTTTGCTTGGGGGCAGCTGCTGTTGCTTCTGCTGCTGCATTAGCTGCTGCTTCTCCTCCCTTGGCCCTTTCCCCTCACTCTCTCCTCCTCCTCCTCTTGCTTTTTAAGCAACTTTGTTGAGGTATAATTAACACAGTATAAACCACACATATTTAAGGTGTACAATTGGACAAATTTTGACATATGTACACACCTGGGAAACAGTTGCTACCATTGAAGTAATGAACAAATCCATCAACCCCAAAAGTTTCCTCTCTGCCTCTTTGTAACCCACTCCTACTCCTCCCTCCTCTCCCTGCCCTTCCCAAGACCAGGCAAATACTGATCTGCTTTATGTTAGGATATATTCATTTATTGTTTTCTAGACTTTTTTTTTTTTTTTTTTGAGACAAGGTCTCGCTCTGTCACCCAGGCTGGAGTGCAGTGGCAATGATCTTGGCTCACTGCAAGCTCTGCCTCCCGAGTTCAAGCAATTCTCCTTCCTTAGCCTCCCAAGTAGCTGGGATTACAGGCATGCACCACCACAACTGGCGAATATCTGTAGTTTTAGTAGAGACAGATTTTTACCATGTTGGCCAGGCTGGTCTCGAACTTCTGACCTCAAGTAATCTGCCTGTCTCAGCCTCGTAGTCTAGTAGTTTTAACAAATGAATTCATATAGTATGTACTATGTACTTTTTTTTTTTTTTTTTGGTCTGACTTCTTTCTCTAGGCATAATTCTTTTGAGGTTTATCCATATTGTTACATCTCAGTAGTTCATTCCTTTTTATTGTTGAGTGGCACTCCATGGTATGAATATCTACAAATTGTTCGTCCATTCTCCTGTTGATGGGTGTGGGGGTTATTTCCAGTTTTGGGCGATCACAAATGAAGCCATTGTGAGCATTCATGTCCAAGTCGTTGCGTGAACATGTGCTTTCATTTCTTTTGGGTGAATGCTGAGGAGGAAAATGGCTGGATCACATAGTAGGTTTATGTCTAAGTTTTAAAGAAACTGCTAACTGTTTTCCAAAGTGGTTGTGTGAGTTTACATTTTCAACAGCATTGTTGCTGCACATCCTCACCAACACTTGGTATGTCAGCCTTTTTACCTTTAGTGATTCTGTCAGAACGTGTGTATTGGTATCTCTCTGTGATTTTCATTTGAATTTTCTTGATAACTAATAACATTGAACGTCTTTTCATGTGCTTACTTGCTATCCATATATTTTTTGGTGAAGTGTTTGCTCAAATCTTTTTGGGTTTATTTGCTTTCTATTATTGAGTTTTGAGAGATCTCTATATGTTCTAAATACAGGACCTTTAGCAGATCCATGATTTGCCAATATTTTCTCCCAGTCTGTGGCATATCTTACCATTGTTTTAACACCGTCTTTCTAAGAGCAGACATTCTACATTTTGTTGAATATAGCTGCTCCAGGTTTCTTTTGATTAGTGTTAGCATGGTATATGTTTACTTATCTTTTTTTTAAACCTATTTGTGTCTTTGTACTTACAGTGGGTGTCTTGTAGGCAGAATTAAGATGGTCTTTTTTAAATGAAATCGCTCAGTCTTTGTTCACATGTAATGTGAATATTGACATGATCATGTTTAAATTTATTACTTTGTGACTTGATTTCTATTTGCTCCATCTATTCTTTGTTGCATTTATTGTCTTTTTTAGGTAAATTAAAATTTTTTATGGTTCTATTTTATCTCCTTCATTAGCTTATTAGCTATAACTCTTTCTTTTGCTATTTTACTGATTACTTTGGGTACATAGTATAGATCTTTAACTTGCCATAGTCTTCCTTCAAGTTATATTACACTACTTCATATGCAGTATAAGAACCTGACAATTGTAAACTTTCCTTTCTCCCCTTTTGAGAGAAATAATTGTCATATATTTGACTTTTACACATATTATAAACCCCACACTACATTGTTATTTTTGTCATTCAATAATTTATCTTTTGAAGATATTAAATAATAAGAAAAATTTATTATTTCTTTTCCAATAGTTACCATTTCTAGCTCTTTGCAGTCTTCTGTGTAGATTCCAGTTTTCATCTGGTGTCATTTTCCCTGGCCTGAAAAAATCCTTTAATATTTTTCTTAGTGTGGTTCTGCTGATTATAAAATCTCAAGTGTTAATTTTGCCTTCATTTTTAAAATGTATTTTCACTGGGTATAAAATTCTAGGTTGACAAACTTATTTTCTCATTTCTTTAAAGATGTTGTTTTAGTGTCTTCTTTCTTGCACTATTTTTGATAAGAAATTCCTACTATTCTTATTTTTGTTTTATACACATTGTGTGTATATACATTGTATATGTATATATTATATTTTTTTTCTATTCTACATTTAAGATATTATTTTTACATAGTATTGAGGACCATGCCGGGGGTGGTGGAGAATGAACAGACACAAAAGACAAAGACAAACAGAGAACATGGC